>NW_027316584.1:257500-275000 GCF_033978685.3 Nerophis lumbriciformis | reverse complement strand
TATGTGTCATCATTTTAGAGTACCAGGGCTCTATAGAAAAGTTTGGTAAATTTGACTAAGTGTCTAGGAGCATTTCCCTTTAAGAAGGCCGACGTCCCTTGGTTCTCCACCTGGGTACAGAACGCCAAATTAGTCCCTCTCCTAGCTGGAAGTCCAAAAAAAAAGGCGTGAATTTGACTAAGTGTCTAGGAGGATGTCCCCTTAAGAAGGCCGACGTGCCTTGGTTCTCTACCTGGGTACGGAACACCAAATTAGTCCCTCTCCTAGCTGGAAGTCCAAAAAAAAGGCGTGAATTTGACTAAGTGTCTAGGAGCATTTCCCTTTCAGAAGGCCGACGTGCTATGGTTCTCCACCTGGGTACGGAACGCCAAATTAGTCCCTCTCCTAGCTGGAAGTCCAAAAAAAAGGCGTGAATTTGACTAAGTGTCTAGGAGCATTTCCCTTTAAGAAGGCCGACGTGCTATGGTGCTCCACCTGGGTACGGAACGCCAAATTAGTCCCTCTCCTAGCTGGAAGTCCAAAAAAAAGGCGTGAATTTGACTAAGTGTCTAGGAGCATTTCCCTTTAAGAAGGCCGACGTGCTATGGTTCTCCACCTGGGTACGGAACGCCAAATTAGTCCCTCTCCTAGCTGGAAGTAGTCAAAAAAAGGCGGAAATTTGACTAAGTGTCATTATTTTAGAGTACCAGGCCTCTATAGAAAAGTTTGGTTTTTTGTCTATGTGTCATCATTTTAGAGTACCAGGCCTCTATAGAAAAGTTTGGTTTTTTGTCTATGTGTCATCATTTTAGAGTACCAGGCCTCTATAGAAAAGTTTGGTAAATTTGACTAAGTGTCTAGGAGCATTTCCCTTTAAGAAGGCCGACCTGCTATGGTTCTCCACCTGGGTCAGGAAAGCAAAATTGTCCCTCTCCTCGCTGGAAGTCCAAAAAAAGGCGTGAATTTGACTAAGTGCCTAGGAGGATGTCCCTTTAAGAAGGCCGACGTGCTATGGTTCTCCACCTGGGTCAGGAAAGCAAAATTGTCCCTCTCCTCGCTGGAAGTCCAAAAAAAAGGCGTGAATTTGACTAAGTGCCTAGGAGCATTTCCCTTTAAGAAGGCCGACGTGCTATGGTTCTCCACCTGGGTCAGGAAAGCAAAATTGTCCCTCTCCTCGCTGGAAGTCCAAAAAAAAGGCGTAAATTTGACTAAGTGCCTAGGAGGATGTCCCTTAAAGAAGGCCGACGTGCTATGGTTCTCCACCTGGGTCTGGAACGCCAAATTAGTCCCTCTCCTCGCTGGAAGTCCAAAAAAAGGCGTGAATTTGACTAAGTGCCTAGGAGGATGTCCCTTTAAGAAGGCCGACGTGCTATGGTTCTCCACCTGGGTCAGGAAAGCAAAATTGTCCCTCTCCTCGCTGGAAGTCCAAAAAAAAGGCGTGAATTTGACTAAGTGCCTAGGAGCATTTCCCTTTAAGAAGGCCTACGTGCTATGGTTCTCCACCTGGGTCTGGAACGCCAAATTAGTCCCTCTCCTCGCTGGAAGTCCAAAAAAAGGCGGAAATTTGACTAAGTGCCTGGGAGGATGTCCCTTTAAGAAGGCCGACGTGCTATGGTTCTCCACCCGGGTCCGGAACTCAAAATTAGTCCCTCTCCTAGTTGGAAGTCATCAAAAAAAGGCGGAAATTTGACTAAGTGCCATCATTTTAGAGTACCAGGACTATAGTGGGGGAATTGGAGCCCTCTGGTGGACACTCGCTGCAAATGCACCCTGAATTAAAGACATTATTTCCAGTTCTTTTGGGGCCCTATTTTCAGGCGTAAATTTGACTAAGTGTCTAGGGGCATGTCCCTTTAAGAAGGCCGACGTGCTATGGTTCTCCACCTGGGTCTGGAACGCCAAATTAGTCCCTCTCCTCGCTGGAAGTCCAAAAAAAAAGGCGTGAATTTGACTAAGTGCCTAGGAGCATTTCCCTTTAAGAAGGCCGACGTGCTATGGTTCTCCACCTGGGTCAGGAAAGCAAAATTGTCCCTCTCCTCGCTGGAAGTCCAAAAAAAAGGCGTGAATTTGACTAAGTGCCTAGGAGCATTTCCCTTTAAGAAGGCCGACGTGCTATGGTTCTCCACCTGGGTCAGGAAAGCAAAATTGTCCCTCTCCTCGCTGGAAGTCCAAAAAAAAGGCGTGAATTTGACTAAGTGCCTAGGAGCATTTCCCTTTAAGAAGGCCGACGTGCTATGGTTCTCCACCTGGGTCAGGAAAGCAAAATTGTCCCTCTCCTCGCTGGAAGTCCAAAAAAAAGGCGTGAATTTGACTAAGTGCCTAGGAGGATGTCCCTTTAAGAAGGCCGACGTGCTATGGTTCTCCACCTGGGTCAGGAAAGCAAAATTGTCCCTCTCCTCGCTGGAAGTCCAAAAAAAAGGCGTGAATTTGACTAAGTGCCTAGGAGGATGTCCCTTTAAGAAGGCCGACGTGCTATGGTTCTCCACCTGGGTCTGGAACGCCAAATTAGTCCCTCTCCTCGCTGGAAGTCCAAAAAAAAGGCGTGAATTTGACTAAGTGCCTAGGAGGATGTCCCTTTAAGAAGGCCGACGTGCTATGGTTCTCCACCTGGGTCAGGAAAGCAAAATTGTCCCTCTCCTCGCTGGAAGTCCAAAAAAAAAGGTGTAAATTTGACTAAGTGCCTAGGAGGATGTCCCTTTAAGAAGGCCGACGTGCTATGGTTCTCCACCTGGGTCTGGAACGCCAAATTAGTCCCTCTCCTCGCTGGAAGTCCAAAAAAAAGGCGTGAATTTGACTAAGTGCCTAGGAGGATGTCCCTTTAAGAAGGCCGACGTGCTATGGTTCTCCACCTGGGTCAGGAAAGCAAAATTGTCCCTCTCCTCGCTGGAAGTCCAAAAAAAAGTCGTAAATTTGACTAAGTGCCTAGGAGGATGTCCCTTTAAGAAGGCCGACGTGCTATGGTTCTCCACCTGGGTCTGGAACGCCAAATTAGTCCCTCTCCTCGCTGGAAGTCCAAAAAAAAGGCGGAAATTTGACTAAGTGCCTAGGAGGATGTCCCTTTAAGAAGGCCGACGTGCTATGGTCCTCCACCTGGGTCAGGAACGCAAAATTGTCCCTCTCCTCGCTGGAAGTCCAAAAAAAAGGCGTGAATTTGACTAAGTGCCATCATTTTAGAGTACCAGGACTATAGTGGGGGAATTGGAGCCCTCTGGTGGACACTCGCTGCAAATGCACCCTGAATTAAAGACATTATTTCCAGTTCTTTTGGGGCCCTATTTTCAGGCGTAAATTTGACTAAGTGTCTAGGAGCATTTCCCTTTAAGAAGGCCGACCTGCTATGGTTCTCCACCTGGGTACGGAACGCCAAATTAGTCCCTCTCCTAGCTGGAAGTCCAAAAAAAAGGCGTGAATTTGACTAAGTGTCTAGGAGCATTTCCCTTTAAGAAGGCCGACGTGCTATGGTTCTCCACCCGGGTACGGAAAGCAAAATTAGTCCCTCTCCTCGCTGGAAGTCCAAAAAAAAGGTGTAAATTTGACTAAGTGCCTAGGAGGATGTCCCTTTAAGAAGGCCGACGTGCTATGGTCCTCCACCTGGGTCAGGAACGCAAAATTGTCCCTCTCCTCGCTGGAAGTCCAAAAAAAAGGCGTGAATTTGACTAAGTGCCTAGGAGGATGTCCCTTTAAGAAGGCTGACCTGCTATGGTTCTCCACCCGGGTACGGAAAGCAAAATTAGTCCCTCTCCTCGCTGGAAGTCCAAAAAAAAAGGCGTGAATTTGACTAAGTGTCTAGGAGGATGTCCCCTTAAGAAGGCCGACGTGCCTTGGTTCTCTACCTGGGTACGGAAAGCAAAATTGTCCCTCTCCTCGCTGGAAGTCCAAAAAAAAGGCGTAAATTTGACTAAGTGCCTAGGAGGATGTCCCTTTAAGAAGGCTGACCTGCTATGGTTCTCCACTTGGGTACGGAAAGCAAAATTAGTCCCTCTCCTCGCTGGAAGTCCAAAAAAAAGGAGTAAATTTGACTAAGTGCCTAGGAGGATGTCCCTTTAAGAAGGCTGACCTGCTATGGTTCTCCACCCGGGTACGGAAAGCAAAATTAGTCCCTCTCCTCGCTGGAAGTCCAAAAAAAAAGGTGTAAATTTGACTAAGTGCCTAGGAGGATGTCCCTTTAAGAAGGCCGACGTGCTATGGTCCTCCACCTGGGTCAGGAAAGCAAAATTGTCCCTCTCCTCGCTGGAAGTCCAAAAAAAAGGCGTGAATTTGACTAAGTGCCTAGGAGGATGTCCCTTTAAGAAGGCTGACCTGCTATGGTTCTCCACCCGGGTACGGAAAGCAAAATTAGTCCCTCTCCTCGCTGGAAGTCCAAAAAAAAAGGTGTAAATTTGACTAAGTGCCTAGGAGGATGTCCCTTTAAGAAGGCCGACCTGCTATGGTTCTCCACCCGGGTACGGAAAGCAAAATTAGTCCCTCTCCTAGTTGGAAGTCATCAAAAAAAGGCGGAAATTTGACTAAGTGCCATCATTTTAGAGTACCAGGACTATAGCTGGGGAATTGGAGCCCTCTGGTGGACACTCGCTGCAAATGCACCCTGAATTAAACACATTATTTCCAGTTCTTTTGGGGCCCTATAATTAGTCCCTCTCCTAGCTGGAAGTCCAAAAAAAAAGGCGTGAATTTGACTAAGTGTCTAGGAGCATTTCCCTTTAAGAAGGCCGACGTGCTATGGTTCTCCACCTGGGTCAGGAACGCCAAATTAGTCCCTCTCCTCGCTGGAAGTCCAAAAAAAAGGCGTGAATTTGACTAAGTGCCTAGGAGGATGTCCCTTTAAGAAGGCTGACCTGCTATGGTTCTCCACCCGGGTACGGAAAGCAAAATTAGTCCCTCTCCTCGCTGGAAGTCCAAAAAAAAGGAGTAAATTTGACTAAGTGCCTAGGAGGATGTCCCTTTAAGAAGGCTGACCTGCTATGGTTCTCCACCCGGGTACGGAAAGCAAAATTAGTCCCTCTCCTCGCTGGAAGTCCAAAAAAAAGGCGTAAATTTGACTAAGTGCCTAGGAGGATGTCCCTTTAAGAAGGCCGACGTGCTATGGTTCTCCACCTGGGTCAGGAAAGCAAAATTGTCCCTCTCCTCGCTGGAAGTCCAAAAAAAAGGCGTGAATTTGACTAAGTGCCTAGGAGGATGTCCCTTTAAGAAGGCCGACCTGCTATGGTTCTCCACCCGGGTCAGGAAAGCAAAATTAGTCCCTCTCCTCGCTGGAAGTCCAAAAAAAAGGCGTAAATTTGACTAAGTGCCTAGGAGGATGTCCCTTAAAGAAGGCCGACGTGCTATGGTTCTCCACCTGGGTCTGGAACGCCAAATTAGTCCCTCTCCTCGCTGGAAGTCCAAAAAAAAGGCGGAAATTTGACTAAGTGCCTAGGAGGATGTCCCTTTAAGAAGGCCGACGTGCTATGGTTCTCCACCCGGGTCCGGAACTCAAAATTAGTCCCTCTCCTAGTTGGAAGTCATCAAAAAAAGGCGGAAATTTGACTAAGTGCCATCATTTTAGAGTACCAGGACTATAGTGGGGGAATTGGAGCCCTCTGGTGGACACTCGCTGCAAATGCACCCTGAATTAAAGACATTATTTCCAGTTCTTTTGGGGCCCTATTTTCAGGCGTAAATTTGACTAAGTGTCTAGGGGCATGTCCCTTTAAGAAGGCCGACCTGCTATGGTTCTCCACCTGGGTCTGGAACGCCAAATTAGTCCCTCTCCTCGCTGGAAGTCCAAAAAAAAGGCGTGAATTTGACTAAGTGCCTAGGAGGATGTCCCTTTAAGAAGGCCGACGTGCTATGGTCCTCCACCTGGGTCAGGAACGCAAAATTGTCCCTCTCCTCGCTGGAAGTCCAAAAAAAAGGTGTAAATTTGACTAAGTGCCTAGGAGGATGTCCCTTTAAGAAGGCCGACGTGCTATGGTCCTCCACCTGGGTCAGGAACGCAAAATTGTCCCTCTCCTCGCTGGAAGTCCAAAAAAAAGGTGTAAATTTGACTAAGTGCCTAGGAGGATGTCCCTTTAAGAAGGCCGACGTGCTATGGTCCTCCACCTGGGTCAGGAACGCAAAATTGTCCCTCTCCTCGCTGGAAGTCCAAAAAAAAGGTGTAAATTTGACTAAGTGCCTAGGAGGATGTCCCTTTAAGAAGGCCGACGTGCTATGGTCCTCCACCTGGGTCAGGAACGCAAAATTAGTCCCTCTCCTCGCTGGAAGTCCAAAAAAAAGGCGGAAATTTGACTAAGTGCCATCATTTTAGAGTACCAGGCCTCTATAGAAAAGTTTGGTTTTTTGTCTATGTGTCATCATTTTAGAGTACCAGGGCTCTATAGAAAAGTTTGGTAAATTTGACTAAGTGTCTAGGAGCATTTCCCTTTAAGAAGGCCGACCTGCTATGGTTCTCCACCCGGGTACGGAAAGCAAAATTAGTCCCTCTCCTCGCTGGAAGTCCAAAAAAAAAGGCGTGAATTTGACTAAGTGCCTAGGAGGATGTCCCTTTAAGAAGGCTGACCTGCTATGGTTCTCCACCCGGGTACGGAAAGCAAAATTAGTCCCTCTCCTCGCTGGAAGTCCAAAAAAAAGGCGTAAGTTTGACTAAGTGCCTAGGAGGATGTCCCTTTAAGAAGGCTGACCTGCTATGGTTCTCCACCCGGGTACGGAAAGCAAAATTAGTCCCTCTCCTCGCTGGAAGTCCAAAAAAAAAGGTGTAAATTTGACTAAGTGCCTAGGAGGATGTCCCTTTAAGAAGGCCGACCTGCTATGGTTCTCCACCCGGGTACGGAAAGCAAAATTAGTCCCTCTCCTAGTTGGAAGTCATCAAAAAAAGGCGGAAATTTGACTAAGTGCCATCATTTTAGAGTACCAGGACTATAGCTGGGGAATTGGAGCCCTCTGGTGGACACTCGCTGCAAATGCACCCTGAATTAAACACATTATTTCCAGTTCTTTTGGGGCCCTATAATTAGTCCCTCTCCTCGCTGGAAGTCCAAAAAAAAAAGGTGTAAATTTGACTAAGTGTCTAGGAGGATGTCCCCTTAAGAAGGCCGACGTGCCTTGGTTCTCTACCTGGGTACGGAACGCCAAATTAGTCCCTCTCCTAGCTGGAAGTCCAAAAAAAAAGGCGTGAATTTGACTAAGTGTCTAGGAGCATTTCCCTTTAAGAAGGCCGACGTGCTATGGTTCTCCACCTGGGTCAGGAACGCCAAATTAGTCCCTCTCCTCGCTGGAAGTCCAAAAAAAAGGCGTGAATTTGACTAAGTGCCTAGGAGGATGTCCCTTTAAGAAGGCTGACCTGCTATGGTTCTCCACCCGGGTACGGAAAGCAAAATTAGTCCCTCTCCTCGCTGGAAGTCCAAAAAAAAGGAGTAAATTTGACTAAGTGCCTAGGAGGATGTCCCTTTAAGAAGGCTGACCTGCTATGGTTCTCCACCCGGGTACGGAAAGCAAAATTAGTCCCTCTCCTCGCTGGAAGTCCAAAAAAAAGGCGTAAATTTGACTAAGTGCCTAGGAGGATGTCCCTTTAAGAAGGCCGACGTGCTATGGTTCTCCACCTGGGTCAGGAAAGCAAAATTGTCCCTCTCCTCGCTGGAAGTCCAAAAAAAAGGCGTGAATTTGACTAAGTGCCTAGGAGGATGTCCCTTTAAGAAGGCCGACCTGCTATGGTTCTCCACCCGGGTCAGGAAAGCAAAATTAGTCCCTCTCCTCGCTGGAAGTCCAAAAAAAAGGCGTAAATTTGACTAAGTGCCTAGGAGGATGTCCCTTAAAGAAGGCCGACGTGCTATGGTTCTCCACCTGGGTCTGGAACGCCAAATTAGTCCCTCTCCTCGCTGGAAGTCCAAAAAAAAGGCGGAAATTTGACTAAGTGCCTAGGAGGATGTCCCTTTAAGAAGGCCGACGTGCTATGGTTCTCCACCCGGGTCCGGAACTCAAAATTAGTCCCTCTCCTAGTTGGAAGTCATCAAAAAAAGGCGGAAATTTGACTAAGTGCCATCATTTTAGAGTACCAGGACTATAGTGGGGGAATTGGAGCCCTCTGGTGGACACTCGCTGCAAATGCACCCTGAATTAAAGACATTATTTCCAGTTCTTTTGGGGCCCTATTTTCAGGCGTAAATTTGACTAAGTGTCTAGGGGCATGTCCCTTTAAGAAGGCCGACCTGCTATGGTTCTCCACCTGGGTCTGGAACGCCAAATTAGTCCCTCTCCTCGCTGGAAGTCCAAAAAAAAGGCGTGAATTTGACTAAGTGCCTAGGAGGATGTCCCTTTAAGAAGGCCGACGTGCTATGGTCCTCCACCTGGGTCAGGAACGCAAAATTGTCCCTCTCCTCGCTGGAAGTCCAAAAAAAAGGTGTAAATTTGACTAAGTGCCTAGGAGGATGTCCCTTTAAGAAGGCCGACGTGCTATGGTCCTCCACCTGGGTCAGGAACGCAAAATTGTCCCTCTCCTCGCTGGAAGTCCAAAAAAAAGGTGTAAATTTGACTAAGTGCCTAGGAGGATGTCCCTTTAAGAAGGCCGACGTGCTATGGTCCTCCACCTGGGTCAGGAACGCAAAATTGTCCCTCTCCTCGCTGGAAGTCCAAAAAAAAGGTGTAAATTTGACTAAGTGCCTAGGAGGATGTCCCTTTAAGAAGGCCGACGTGCTATGGTCCTCCACCTGGGTCAGGAACGCAAAATTAGTCCCTCTCCTCGCTGGAAGTCCAAAAAAAAGGCGGAAATTTGACTAAGTGCCATCATTTTAGAGTACCAGGCCTCTATAGAAAAGTTTGGTTTTTTGTCTATGTGTCATCATTTTAGAGTACCAGGGCTCTATAGAAAAGTTTGGTAAATTTGACTAAGTGTCTAGGAGCATTTCCCTTTAAGAAGGCCGACCTGCTATGGTTCTCCACCCGGGTACGGAAAGCAAAATTAGTCCCTCTCCTCGCTGGAAGTCCAAAAAAAAAGGCGTGAATTTGACTAAGTGCCTAGGAGGATGTCCCTTTAAGAAGGCTGACCTGCTATGGTTCTCCACCCGGGTACGGAAAGCAAAATTAGTCCCTCTCCTCGCTGGAAGTCCAAAAAAAAGGCGTAAGTTTGACTAAGTGCCTAGGAGGATGTCCCTTTAAGAAGGCTGACCTGCTATGGTTCTCCACCCGGGTACGGAAAGCAAAATTAGTCCCTCTCCTCGCTGGAAGTCCAAAAAAAAAGGTGTAAATTTGACTAAGTGCCTAGGAGGATGTCCCTTTAAGAAGGCCGACGTGCTATGGTCCTCCACCTGGGTCAGGAACGCAAAATTGTCCCTCTCCTCGCTGGAAGTCCAAAAAAAAGGTGTAAATTTGACTAAGTGCCTAGGAGGATGTCCCTTTAAGAAGGCCGACGTGCTATGGTCCTCCACCTGGGTCAGGAACGCAAAATTGTCCCTCTCCTCGCTGGAAGTCCAAAAAAAAGGTGTAAATTTGACTAAGTGCCTAGGAGGATGTCCCTTTAAGAAGGCCGACGTGCTATGGTCCTCCACCTGGGTCAGGAACGCAAAATTGTCCCTCTCCTCGCTGGAAGTCCAAAAAAAAGGTGTAAATTTGACTAAGTGCCTAGGAGGATGTCCCTTTAAGAAGGCCGACGTGCTATGGTTCTCCACCCGGGTCCGGAACTCAAAATTAGTCCCTCTCCTAGTTGGAAGTCATCAAAAAAAGGCGGAAATTTGACTAAGTGCCATCATTTTAGAGTACCAGGACTATAGCTGGGGAATTGGAGCCCTCTGGTGGACACTCGCTGCAAATGCACCCTGAATTAAACACATTATTTCCAGTTCTTTTGGGGCCCTATTTTCAGACGTTGTGGAGCCCTCCAGTGGACTCCCGCCTCCAATGCACCCCCCAAATTAAAGACATCACCCCCCAAACTAAAGACATTATTTCCAGTTCTTTTGGGGGCCTGTTTTCAGCCGGTTTGGCGTATTTCCTTGACGCCGGGGAGTCCTACAGGTGTTCCCGGGGAATGAGAGGCCTTTTGTGGGCCAGAAAGAGTGGGGAACCCTTGGAGCCCCTATTTTCAGACAGTTTGGCTTATTTCGGTGACGCCGGGGGGGTCCTTCAGGTCTCCCCGGGGAATGAGAGGCCTTTTGGGGCCATACATAGGTCAACAAAAGAGTGGGGAATTGGAGCCCTCCGGTGGACTCCCGCTGCAAATGCACCCCCCAAATTAAATACATTAATTCCAGGCCTTTTGGGGCCCTATATTCAGACGGTGTGGAGCCCTCCAGTGGACTCCCGCCTCCAATGCACCCCCATAATTATAGACATCACCCCCCAAATTAAACACATTATTTCCAGTTCTTTTGGGCCTCTATTTTCAGACGGTTTGGCGTATTTCCTTGACGCCGGGGAGTCCTACAGGTGTTCCCGGGGAATGAGAGGCCTTTTGTGGGCCAGAAAGAGTGGGGAACCCTTGGAGCCCCTATTTTCAGACAGTTTGGCTTATTTCGGTGACGCCGGGGCGTCCATCAGGTCTTCCCGGGGAATGAGAGGCCTTTTGTGGCCATATGTCAACAAAAGAGTGGGGAAATGGAGCCCTCCGGTGGACTCCCGCTGCAAATGCACCCCCCAAATTAAATACATTAATTCCAGGCCTTTTGGGGCCCTATTTTCAGACGTTGTGGAGCCCTCCAGTGGACTCCCGCCTCCAATGCACCCCCATAATTATAGACATCACCCCCCCAAATTAAAGACATTATTTCCAGTTCTTTTGGGGCCCTATTTTCAGCCGGTTTGGCGTATTTCCTTGACGCCGGGGAGTCCTACAGGTGTTCCCGGGGAATGAGAGGCCTTTTGTGGGCCAGAAAGAGTGGGGAACCCTTGGAGCCCCTATTTTCAGACAGTTTGCCGTATTTCGGTGACGCCGGGGCGTCCATCAGGTCTTCCCGGGGAATGTGAGGCCTTTCGTGGGCCATATTTTCAGACAGATTGGCCTGTTTCAGTGACGCCGAGGCGTCCATCAGGTCTTCCCGGGGAGTGTGAGGCCTTTTGGGGCCCTATTTTCAGACAGAAAAAAAAGAAAAGTAACCCTTACACTACAAAGGACAGCGGGGAAACGCCCCCCCCAGCAAAGTCACAGGGGAAGTGGGGTAGACAAGTGGAGAGTGTCTGGGGAAAAGTCCACAAAATGATCAAAAATCACACACAGGTACGAGTGCCACAAGTCCCGCCGCGTCCCACCCGAGTCCGAGGTGCCCCCCACATGCCCAAAACGCACCCAGCAAAGGCGCACTGTGAGTGGGGAAGAAAAGTTGGAAAAGTGGGCAAAAGTCCGGAAAAATGACCAAAAACCACACCCAGGTTAGAGCCCCACACGTCCTGCAGTCGCACCCGAGTCCTGGGATGCCCAACATGTCCAAAAAAATCAAAAAAAGCCCAAAAAATCAAAAAAATCCCCGGGCCGTATCTTGGACGCCGGCGTACCGCGTTCGGCCCTCGTGCCGTAGTTTGGCGACCGATTGTAAAAATTTGCCGCGACCGGCTAGTTTTTTTCCTTGGAGTAAATAGAGAGTAGATCCAGCAGAAAATATGCACTATAAACAAAGAGAGGGGGTTTGGAGGGGGGCAAAAACGCCCTCTTGGAACTTTTGCAGCAGCACACATCAAACTAGCGGGGAGAAGGCATGCATAGCAAAAGGCCACGAAATGATCCAAAATCACACCCAGGTTCGAGTCCCACAAGTCCCGCCGCGTTCCACCAGGGTTCCGGGGTGCCTGACATGTCCACGACGCACCCAGCAAAGGCGCACTGTGATTGGGAAGAAAAGTTGGGAAAGTGGGCAAAAGTCCCGAATTTTATCCAAAATTATACCCAGGTTCGAGTCCCACAAGTCCCGCCGCGTTCCACCAGTGTCTCGGGGTGCCTACAATGTCCACAACGCACCCAGCAAAGGCATCACACCCAGGTTCGAGTCCCACAAGTCCCGCCGCGTTCCACCAGGGTTCCGGGGTGCCTGACATGTCCACGACGCACCCAGCAAAGGCGCACTGTGATTGGGAAGAAAAGTTGGGAAAGTGGGCAAAAGTCCCGAATTTTATCCAAAATTATACCCAGGTTCGAGTCCCACAAGTCCCGCCGCGTTCCACCAGTGTCTCGGGGTGCCTACAATGTCCACAACGCACCCAGCAAAGGCATCACACCCAGGTTCGAGTCCCACAAGTCCCGCCGCGTTCCACCAGGGTTCCGGGGTGCCTGACATGTCCACGACGCACCCAGCAAAGGTGCACTGTGATTGGGAAGAAAAGTTGGGAAAGTGGGCAAAAGTCCCGAATTTGGTCCAAAATCACACCCAGGTTCGAGTCCCACAAGTCCCGCCGCGTTCCACCAGGGTTCCGGGGTGCCTACAATGTCCACAACTTACCCAGCAAAGGCGCACTGTGATTGGGAAGAAAAGTTGGGAAAGTGGGCAAAAGTCCCGAATTTGGTCCAAAATCACACCCAGGTTCGAGTCCCACAAGTCCCGCCGCGTTCCACCAGGGTTCCGGGGTGCCTACAATGTCCACAACGCACCCAGCAAAGGCGCACTGTGATTGGGAAGAAAAGTTGGGAAAGTGGGCAAAAGTCCCGAATTTGGTCCAAAATCACACCCAGGTTCGAGTCCCACAAGTCCCGCCGCGTTCCACCAGGGTTCCGGGGTGCCTACAATGTCCACAACGCACCCAGCAAAGGCGCACTGTGATTGGGAAGAAAAGTTGGGAAAGTGGGCAAAAGTCCCGAATTTGGTCCAAAATCACACCCAGGTTCGAGTCCCACAAGTCCCGCCGCGTTCCACCAGTGTCTCGGGGTGCCTACAATGTCCACAACTCACCCAGCAAAGGCGCACTGTGATTGGGAAGAAAAGTTGGGAAAGTGGGCAAAAGTCCCGAATTTGGTCCAAAATCACACCCAGGTTCGAGTCCCACAAGTCCCGCCGCGTTCCACCAGTGTCTCGGGGTGCCTACAATGTCCACAACGCACCCAGCAAAGGCGCACTGTGATTGGGAAGAAAAGTTGGGAAAGTGGGCAAAAGTCCCGAATTTGGTCCAAAATCACACCCAGGTTCGAGTCCCACAAGTCCCGCCGCGTTCCACCAGGGTTCCGGGGTGCCTACAATGTCCACAACGCACCCAGCAAAGGCGCACTGTGATTGGGAAGAAAAGTTGGGAAAGTGGGCAAAAGTCCCAAATTTGGTCCAAAATCACACCCAGGTTCGAGTCCCACAAGTCCCGCCGCGTTCCACCAGGGTTCCGGGGTGCCTACAATGTCCACAACGCACCCAGCAAAGGCGCACTGTGATTGGGAAGAAAAGTTGGGAAAGTGGGCAAAAGTCCCGAATTTGGTCCAAAATCACACCCAGGTTCGAGTCCCACAAGTCCCGCCGCGTTCCACCAGGGTTCCGGGGTGCCTACAATGTCCACAACTTACCCAGCAAAGGCGCACTGTGATTGGGAAGAAAAGTTGGGAAAGTGGGCAAAAGTCCCAAATTTGGTCCAAAATCACACCCAGGTTCGAGTCCCACAAGTCCCGCCGCGTTCCACCAGGGTTCCGGGGTGCCTACAATGTCCACAACGCACCCAGCAAAGGCGCACTGTGATTGGGAAGAAAAGTTGGGAAAGTGGGCAAAAGTCCCGAATTTGGTCCAAAATCACACCCAGGTTCGAGTCCCACAAGTCCCGCCGCGTTCCACCAGTGTTCCGGGGTGCCTGACATGTCCAAGACGCACCCAGCAAAGGCGCACTGTGATTGGGAAGAAAAGTTGGGAAAGTGGGCAAAAGTCCCGAATTTGGTCCAAAATCACACCCAGGTTCGAGTCCCACAAGTCCCGCCGCGTTCCACCAGTGTCTCGGGGTGCCTACAATGTCCACAACTTACCCAGCAAAGGCGCACTGTGATTGGGAAGAAAAGTTGGGAAAGTGGGCAAAAGTCCCGAATGTGGTCCAAAATCACACCCAGGTTCGAGTCCCACAAGTCCCGCCGCGTTCCACCAGTGTCTCGGGGTGCCTACAATGTCCACAACGCACCCAGCAAAGGCGCACTGTGACTGGGAAGAAAAGTTGGGAAAGTGGGCAAAAGTCCCGAATTTGGTCCAAAATCACACCCAGGTTCGAGTCCCACAAGTCCCGCCGCGTTCCACCAGGGTTCCGGGGTGCCTGACATGTCCACGACGCACCCAGCAAAGGCGCACTGTGATTGGGAAGAAAAGTTGGGAAAGTGGGCAAAAGTCCCGAATTTGGTCCAAAATCACACCCAGGTTCGAGTCCCACAAGTCCCGCCGCGTTCCACCAGGGTTCCGGGGTGCCTACAATGTCCACAACGCACCCAGCAAAGGCGCACTGTGAGTGGGAAGAAAAGTTGGGAAAGTGGGCAAAAGTCCCGAATTTGGTCCAAAATCACACCCAGGTTCGAGTCCCACAAGTCCCGCCGCGTTCCACCAGGGTCTCGGGGTGCCTACAATGTCCACAACGCACCCAGCAAAGGCGCACTGTGATTGGGAAGAAAAGTTGGGAAAGTGGGCAAAAGTCCCGAATTTGGTCCAAAATCACACCCAGGTTCGAGTCCCACAAGTCCCGCCGCGTTCCACCAGGGTTCAGGGGTGCCTGACATGTCCACGACGCACCCAGCAAAGGCGCACTGTGATTGGGAAGAAAAGTTGGGAAAGTGGGCAAAAGTCCCGAATTTGGTCCAAAATCACACCCAGGTTCGAGTCCCACAAGTCCCGCCGCGTTCCACCAGGGTCTCGGGGTGCCTACAATGTCCACAACGCACCCAGCAAAGGCGCACTGTGATTGGGAAGAAAAGTTGGGAAAGTGGGCAAAAGTCCCGAATTTGGTCCAAAATCACACCCAGGTTCGAGTCCCACAAGTCCCGCCGCGTTCCACCAGGGTTCCGGGGTGCCTACAATGTCCACAACGCACCCAGCAAAGGCGCACTGTGATTGGGAAGAAAAGTTGGGAAAGTGGGCAAAAGTCCCGAATTTGGTCCAAAATCACACCCAGGTTCGAGTCCCACAAGTCCCGCCGCGTTCCACCAGGGTCTCGGGGTGCCTACAATGTCCACAACGCACCCAGCAAAGGCGCACTGTGATTGGGAAGAAAAGTTGGGAAAGTGGGCAAAAGTCCCGAATTTGGTCCAAAATCACACCCAGGTTCGAGTCCCACAAGTCCCGCCGCGTTCCACCAGGGTTCAGGGGTGCCTGACATGTCCACGACGCACCCAGCAAAGGCGCACTGTGATTGGGAAGAAAAGTTGGGAAAGTGGGCAAAAGTCCCGAATTTGGTCCAAAATCACACCCAGGTTCGAGTCCCACAAGTCCCGCCGCGTTCCACCAGGGTCTCGGGGTGCCTACAATGTCCACAACGCACCCAGCAAAGGCGCACTGTGATTGGGAAGAAAAGTTGGGAAAGTGGGCAAAAGTCCCGAATTTGGTCCAAAATCACACCCAGGTTCGAGTCCCACAAGTCCCGCCGCGTTCCACCAGGGTTCCGGGGTGCCTGACATGTCCACGACGCACCCAGCAAAGGCGCACTGTGATTGGGAAGAAAAGTTGGAAAAGTGGGCAAAAGTCCCGAATTTGGTCCAAAATCACACCCAGGTTCGAGTCCCACAAGTCCCGCCGCGTTCCACCAGTGTTCCGGGGTGCCTGACATGTCCAAGACGCACCCAGCAAAGGCGCACTGTGATTGGGAAGAAAAGTTGGGAAAGTGGGCAAAAGTCCCGAATTTGGTCCAAAATCACACCCAGGTTCGAGTCCCACAAGTCCCGCCGCGTTCCACCAGTGTCTCGGGGTGCCTACAATGTCCACAACTTACCCAGCAAAGGCGCACTGTGATTGGGAAGAAAAGTTGGGAAAGTGGGCAAAAGTCCCGAATGTGGTCCAAAATCACACCCAGGTTCGAGTCCCACAAGTCCCGCCGCGTTCCACCAGTGTCTCGGGGTGCCTACAATGTCCACAACGCACCCAGCAAAGGCGCACTGTGACTGGGAAGAAAAGTTGGGAAAGTGGGCAAAAGTCCCGAATTTGGTCCAAAATCACACCCAGGTTCGAGTCCCACAAGTCCCGCCGCGTTCCACCAGGGTTCCGGGGTGCCTACAATGTCCACAACTTACCCAGCAAAGGCGCACTGTGATTGGGAAGAAAAGTTGGGAAAGTGGGCAAAAGTCCCGAATTTGGTCCAAAATCACACCCAGGTTCGAGTCCCACAAGTCCCGCCGCGTTCCACCAGGGTTCCGGGGTGCCTACAATGTCCACAACTTACCCAGCAAAGGCGCACTGTGATTGGGAAGAAAAGTTGGGAAAGTGGGCAAAAGTCCCGAATTTGGTCCAAAATCACACCCAGGTTCGAGTCCCACAAGTCCCGCCGCGTTCCACCAGGGTTCCGGGGTGCCTACAATGTCCACAACGCACCCAGCAAAGGCGCACTGTGATTGGGAAGAAAAGTTGGGAAAGTGGGCAAAAGTCCCGAATTTGGTCCAAAATCACACCCAGGTTCGAGTCCCACAAGTCCCGCCGCGTTCCACCAGGGTTCCGGGGTGCCTACAATGTCCACAACGCACCCAGCAAAGGCGCACTGTGAGTGGGAAGAAAAGTTGGGAAAGTGGGCAAAAGTCCCGAATTTGGTCCAAAATCACACCCAGGTTCGAGTCCCACAAGTCCCGCCGCGTTCCACCAGGGTCTCGGGGTGCCTACAATGTCCACAACGCACCCAGCAAAGGCGCACTGTGATTGGGAAGAAAAGTTGGGAAAGTGGGCAAAAGTCCCGAATTTGGTCCAAAATCACACCCAGGTTCGAGTCCCACAAGTCCCGCCGCGTTCCACCAGGGTTCAGGGGTGCCTGACATGTCCACGACGCACCCAGCAAAGGCGCACTGTGATTGGGAAGAAAAGTTGGGAAAGTGGGCAAAAGTCCCGAATTTGATCCAAAATTATGCCCGGGTTGGAGTACCACGAGTCCGGCCGCGTTCCACCGGTGTCCCGGGGGTGCCTGGCATGTCCACAACTTACCCAGCAAAGGCGCACTGTGATTGGGAAGAAAAGTTGGGAAAGTGGGCAAAAGTCCCGAATTTGATCCAAAATTATGCCCGGGTTGGAGTACCACGAGTCCGGCCGCGTTCCACCGGTGTCCCGGGGGTGCCTGCCATGTCCACAACTTACCCAGCAAAGGCGCACTGTGATTGGGAAGAAAAGTTGGGAAAGTGGGCAAAAGTCCCGAATTTGATCCAAAATTATGCCCGGGTTGGAGTACCACGAGTCCGGCCGCGTTCCACCGGTGTCCCGGGGGTGCCTGCCATGTCCACAACTTACCCAGCAAAGGCGCACTGTGATTCAGAAGAAAAGTTGGGAAAGTGGGGAAAAAAAGGACCGGGAAATATCCAAAATTATGCCCGGGTTGGAGTACCACGAGTCCGGCCGCGTTCCACCGGTGTCCCGGGGGTGCCTGCCATGTCCACAACTTACCCAGCAAAGGCGCACTGTGATTCAGAAGAAAAGTTGGGAAAGTGGGGAAAAAAAGG
>NW_027316584.1:235000-245000 GCF_033978685.3 Nerophis lumbriciformis | reverse complement strand
CTCCACCTGGGTACGGAACGCCAAATTAGTCCCTCTCCTAGCTGGAAGTCCAAAAAAAAGGCGTGAATTTGACTAAGTGTCTAGGAGCATTTCCCTTTAAGAAGGCCGACGTGCTATGGTGCTCCACCTGGGTACGGAACGCCAAATTAGTCCCTCTCCTAGCTGGAAGTCCAAAAAAAAGGCGTGAATTTGACTAAGTGTCTAGGAGCATTTCCCTTTAAGAAGGCCGACGTGCTATGGTTCTCCACCTGGGTACGGAACGCCAAATTAGTCCCTCTCCTAGCTGGAAGTAGTCAAAAAAAGGCGGAAATTTGACTAAGTGTCATTATTTTAGAGTACCAGGCCTCTATAGAAAAGTTTGGTTTTTTGTCTATGTGTCATCATTTTAGAGTACCAGGCCTCTATAGAAAAGTTTGGTTTTTTGTCTATGTGTCATCATTTTAGAGTACCAGGCCTCTATAGAAAAGTTTGGTAAATTTGACTAAGTGTCTAGGAGCATTTCCCTTTAAGAAGGCCGACCTGCTATGGTTCTCCACCTGGGTCAGGAAAGCAAAATTGTCCCTCTCCTCGCTGGAAGTCCAAAAAAAGGCGTGAATTTGACTAAGTGCCTAGGAGGATGTCCCTTTAAGAAGGCCGACGTGCTATGGTTCTCCACCTGGGTCAGGAAAGCAAAATTGTCCCTCTCCTCGCTGGAAGTCCAAAAAAAAGGCGTGAATTTGACTAAGTGCCTAGGAGCATTTCCCTTTAAGAAGGCCGACGTGCTATGGTTCTCCACCTGGGTCAGGAAAGCAAAATTGTCCCTCTCCTCGCTGGAAGTCCAAAAAAAAGGCGTAAATTTGACTAAGTGCCTAGGAGGATGTCCCTTAAAGCATGTCCCTTTAAGAAGGCCGACATGCTATGGTTCTCCACCTGGGTACAGAACGCCAAATTAGTCCCTCTCCTAGCTGGAAGTCCAAAAAAAAGGCGTGAATTTGACTAAGTGCCTAGGAGGATGTCCCTTTAAGAAGGCCGACGTCCCTTGGTTCTCCACCTGGGTACAGAACGCCAAATTAGTCCCTCTCCTAGCTGGAAGTCCAAAAAAAAAGGCGTGAATTTGACTAAGTGTCTAGGAGGATGTCCCTTTAAGAAGGCCGACGTCCCTTGGTTCTCCACCTGGGTACAGAACGCCAAATTAGTCCCTCTCCTCGCTGGAAGTCAAAAAAAAAAGGCGTGAATTTGACTAAGTGTCTAGGAGGATGTCCCCTTAAGAAGGCCGACGTGCCTTGGTTCTCTACCTGGGTACGGAACACCAAATTAGTCCCTCTCCTAGCTGGAAGTCCAAAAAAAAGGCGTGAATTTGACTAAGTGTCTAGGAGGATGTCCCTTTAAGAAGGCCGACGTCCCTTGGTTCTCCACCTGGGTACAGAACGCCAAATTAGTCCCTCTCCTAGCTGGAAGTCCAAAAAAAAGGCGTGAATTTGACTAAGTGTCTAGGGGCATGTCCCTTTAAGAAGGCCGACGTGCTATGGTTCTCCACCTGGGTCTGGAACGCCAAATTAGTCCCTCTCCTCGCTGGAAGTCCAAAAAAAAAGGCGTGAATTTGACTAAGTGCCTAGGAGCATTTCCCTTTAAGAAGGCCGACGTGCTATGGTTCTCCACCTGGGTCAGGAAAGCAAAATTGTCCCTCTCCTCGCTGGAAGTCCAAAAAAAAGGCGTGAATTTGACTAAGTGCCTAGGAGCATTTCCCTTTAAGAAGGCCGACGTGCTATGGTTCTCCACCTGGGTCAGGAAAGCAAAATTGTCCCTCTCCTCGCTGGAAGTCCAAAAAAAAGGCGGAAATTTGACTAAGTGCCTAGGAGGATGTCCCTTTAAGAAGGCTGACCTGCTATGGTTCTCCACCCGGGTACGGAAAGCAAAATTAGTCCCTCTCCTCGCTGGAAGTCCAAAAAAAAGGCGTGAATTTGACTAAGTGCCTAGGAGGATGTCCCTTTAAGAAGGCCGACGTGCTATGGTTCTCCACCTGGGTCAGGAAAGCAAAATTGTCCCTCTCCTCGCTGGAAGTCCAAAAAAAAGGCGTGAATTTGACTAAGTGCCTAGGAGCATTTCCCTTTAAGAAGGCCGACGTGCTATGGTTCTCCACCTGGGTCAGGAAAGCAAAATTGTCCCTCTCCTCGCTGGAAGTCCAAAAAAAAGGCGTGAATTTGACTAAGTGCCTAGGAGCATTTCCCTTTAAGAAGGCCGACGTGCTATGGTTCTCCACCTGGGTCAGGAAAGCAAAATTGTCCCTCTCCTCGCTGGAAGTCCAAAAAAAAGGCGTGAATTTTTGGGGCCCTATAATTAGTCCCTCTCCTAGCTGGAAGTCCAAAAAAAAAGGCGTGAATTTGACTAAGTGCCTAGGAGGATGTCCCTTTAAGAAGGCCGACGTGCCTTGGTTCTACACCTGGGTACGGAACGCCAAATTAGTCCCTCTCCTCGCTGGAAGTCCAAAAAAAAGGCGTGAATTTGACTAAGTGCCTAGGAGGATGTCCCTTTAAGAAGGCTGACCTGCTATGGTTCTCCACCCGGGTACGGAAAGCAAAATTAGTCCCTCTCCTCGCTGGAAGTCCAAAAAAAAGGCGTAAATTTGACTAAGTGCCTAGGAGGATGTCCCTTAAAGAAGGCCGACGTGCTATGGTTCTCCACCTGGGTCTGGAACGCCAAATTAGTCCCTCTCCTCGCTGGAAGTCCAAAAAAAAGGCGTGAATTTGACTAAGTGCCTAGGAGGATGTCCCTTTAAGAAGGCCGACGTGCTATGGTTCTCCACCTGGGTCAGGAAAGCAAAATTGTCCCTCTCCTCGCTGGAAGTCCAAAAAAAAGGCGTGAATTTGACTAAGTGCCTAGGAGCATTTCCCTTTAAGAAGGCCGACGTGCTATGGTTCTCCACCCGGGTACGGAAAGCAAAATTAGTCCCTCTCCTCGCTGGAAGTCCAAAAAAAAGGCGTAAATTTGACTAAGTGCCTAGGAGGATGTCCCTTTAAGAAGGCTGACCTGCTATGGTTCTCCACCCGGGTGCGGAAAGCAAAATTAGTCCCTCTCCTCGCTGGAAGTCCAAAAAAAAGGCGGAAATTTGACTAAGTGCCTAGGAGCATTTCCCTTTAAGAAGGCCGACCTGCTATGGTTCTCCACCCGGGTCCGGAACTCAAAATTAGTCCCTCTCCTAGTTGGAAGTCATCAAAAAAAGGCGGAAATTTGACTAAGTGCCATCATTTTAGAGTACCAGGACTATAGCTGGGGAATTGGAGCCCTCTGGTGGACACTCGCTGCAAATGCACCCTGAATTAAACACATTATTTCCAGTTCTTTTGGTGTTCCCGGGGAATGAGAGGCCTTTTGTGGGCCAGAAAGAGTGGGGGACCCTTGGAGCCCCTATTTTCAGACAGTTTGGCTTATTTCGGTGACGCCGGGGCGTCCATCAGGTCTTCCCGGGGAATGAGAGGCCTTTTGTGGCCATATGTCAACAAAAGAGTGGGGAAATGGAGCCCTCCGGTGGACTCCCGCTGCAAATGCACCCCCCAAATTAAAGACATTAATTCCAGGCCTTTTGGGGCCCTATATTCAGACGGTGTGTAGCCCTCCAGTGGACTCCCGCCTCCAATGCACCCCCCAAATTAAAGGCATCACCCCCCAAATTAAAGGCATCATTTCCAGTTCTTTTGGGGCCCTATTTTCAGACAGTTTGGCGGATTTCCTTGACGCCGGGGAGTCCTACAGGTGTTCCCGGGGAATGAGAGGCCTTTTGTGGGCCAGAAAGAGTGGGGAACCCTTGGAGCCCCTATTTTCAGACAGTTTGGCTTATTTCGGTGACGCCGGGGCGTCCATCAGGTCTTCCCGGGGAATGAGAGGCCTTTTGTGGCCATATGTCAACAAAAGAGTGGGGAAATGGAGCCCTCCGGTGGACTCCCGCTGCAAATGCACCCCCCAAATTAAAGACATTAATTCCAGGCCTTTTGGGGCCCTATATTCAGACGGTGTGTAGCCCTCCAGTGGACTCCCGCCTCCAATGCACCCCCCAAATTAAAGGCATCACCCCCCAAATTAAAGGCATCATTTCCAGTTCTTTTGGGGCCCTATTTTCAGACAGTTTGGCGGATTTCCTTGACGCCGGGGAGTCCTACAGGTGTTCCCGGGGAATGAGAGGCCTTTTGTGGGCCAGAAAGAGTGGGGAACCCTTGGAGCCCCTATTTTCAGACAGTTTGGCTTATTTCGGTGACGCCGGGGCGTCCATCAGGTCTTCCCGGGGAATGAGAGGCCTTTTGTGGCCATATGTCAACAAAAGAGTGGGGAAATGGAGCCCTCCGGTGGACTCCCGCTGCAAATGCACCCCCCAAATTAAATACATTAATTCCAGGCCTTTTGGGGCCCTATATTCAGACGGTGTGGAGCCCTCCAGTGGACTCCCGCCTCCAATGCACCCCCATAATTATAGACATCACCCCCCAAATTAAACACATTATTTCCAGTTCTTTTGGGCCCCTATTTTCAGCCGGTTTGGCGTATTTCCTTGACGCCGGGGAGTCCTACAGGTGTTCCCGGGGAATGAGAGGCCTTTTGTGGGCCAGAAAGAGTGGGGAACCCTTGGAGCCCCTATTTTCAGACAGTTTGCCGTATTTCGGTGACGCCGGGGCGTCCGTCAGGTCTTCCCGGGGAATGTGAGGCCTTTCGTGGGCCATATTTTCAGACAGATTGGCCTGTTTCAGTGACGCCGAGGCGTCCATCAGGTCTTCCCGGGGAGTGTGAGGCCTTTTGGGGCCCTATTTTCAGACAGAAAAAAAAGAAAAGTAACCCTTACACTACAAAGGACAGCGGGGAAACGCCCCCCCCAGCAAAGTCACAGGGGAAGTGGGGTAGACAAGTGGAGAGTGTCTGGGGAAAAGTCCACAAAATGATCAAAAATCACACCCAGGTACGAGTGCCACAAGTCCCGCCGCGTTCCACCAGTGTCACGGGGTGCCTGACATGTCCAAAACGCACCCAGCAAAGGCGCACTGTGATTGGGAAGAAAAGTTGGAAAAGTGGGCAAAAGTCCGGAAAAATGACCAAAAACCACACCCAGGTTAGAGCCCCACACGTCCTGCAGTCGCACCCGAGTCCTGGGATGCCCAACATGTCCAAAAAAATCAAAAAAAGCCCAAAAAATCAAAAAAATCCCCGGGCCGTATCTTGGACGCCGGCGTACCGCGTTCGGCCCTCGTGCCGTAGTTTGGCGACCGATTGTAAAAATTTGCCGCGACCGGCTAGTTTTTTTCCTTGGAGTAAATAGAGAGTAGATCCAGCAGAAAATATGCACTATAAACAAAGAGAGGGAGTTTGGAGGGGGGCAAAAACGCCCTCTTGGAACTTAGTCCCGCCGCGTTCCACCAGGGTTCCGGGGTGCCTGACATGTCCACGACGCACCCAGCAAAGGCGCACTGTGATTGGGAAGAAAAGTTGGGAAAGTGGGCAAAAGTCCCAAATTTGATTCAAAATCACACCCAGGTTCGAGTCCCACAAGTCCCGCCGCGTTCCACCAGGGTTCCGGGGTGCCTGACATGTCCACGACGCACCCAGCAAAGGCGCACTGTGATTGGGAAGAAAAGTTGGGAAAGTGGGCAAAAGTCCCGAATTTGGTCCAAAATCACACCCAGGTTCGAGTCCCACAAGTCCCGCCGCGTTCCACCAGGGTTCCGGGGTGCCTACAATGTCCACAACGCACCCAGCAAAGGCGCACTGTGATTGGGAAGAAAAGTTGGGAAAGTGGGCAAAAGTCCCGAATTTGGTCCAAAATCACACCCAGGTTCGAGTCCCACAAGTCCCGCCGCGTTCCACCAGTGTCTCGGGGTGCCTACAATGTCCACAACGCACCCAGCAAAGGCGCACTGTGATTGGGAAGAAAAGTTGGGAAAGTGGGCAAAAGTCCCGAATTTGGTCCAAAATCACACCCAGGTTCGAGTCCCACAAGTCCCGCCGCGTTCCACCAGGGTTCCGGGGTGCCTACAATGTCCACAACGCACCCAGCAAAGGCGCACTGTGATTGGGAAGAAAAGTTGGGAAAGTGGGCAAAAGTCCCGAATTTGGTCCAAAATCACACCCAGGTTCGAGTCCCACAAGTCCCGCCGCGTTCCACCAGTGTCTCGGGGTGCCTACAATGTCCACAACTTACCCAGCAAAGGCGCACTGTGATTGGGAAGAAAAGTTGGGAAAGTGGGCAAAAGTCCCGAATTTGGTCCAAAATCACCCAAAATCACACCCAGGTTCGAGTCCCACAAGTCCCGCCGCGTTCCACCAGGGTTCCGGGGTGCCTACAATGTCCACAACGCACCCAGCAAAGGCGCACTGTGATTGGGAAGAAAAGTTGGGAAAGTGGGCAAAAGTCCCGAATTTGGTCCAAAATCACACCCAGGTTCGAGTCCCACAAGTCCCGCCGCGTTCCACCAGTGTCTCGGGGTGCCTACAATGTCCACAACTCACCCAGCAAAGGCGCACTGTGATTGGGAAGAAAAGTTGGGAAAGTGGGCAAAAGTCCCGAATTTGGTCCAAAATCACACCCAGGTTCGAGTCCCACAAGTCCCGCCGCGTTCCACCAGGGTTCAGGGGCGCCTACAATGTCCACAACTTACCCAGCAAAGGCGCACTGTGATTGGGAAGAAAAGTTGGGAAAGTGGGCAAAAGTCCCGAATGTGGTCCAAAATCACACCCAGGTTCGAGTCCCACAAGTCCCGCCGCGTTCCACCAGGGTTCCGGGGTGCCTACAATGTCCACGACGCACCCAGCAAAGGCGCACTGTGATTGGGAAGAAAAGTTGGGAAAGTGGGCAAAAGTCCCGAATTTGGTCCAAAATCACACCCAGGTTCGAGTCCCACAAGTCCCGCCGCGTTCCACCAGGGTTCCGGGGTGCCTACAATGTCCACAACGCACCCAGCAAAGGCGCACTGTGATTGGGAAGAAAAGTTGGGAAAGTGGGCAAAAGTCCCGAATTTGGTCCAAAATCACACCCAGGTTCGAGTCCCACAAGTCCCGCCGCGTTCCACCGGTGTCCCGGGGGTGCCTGGCATGTCCACAACTTACCCAGCAAAGGCGCACTGTGATTGGGAAGAAAAGTTGGGAAAGTGGGCAAAAGTCCCGAATTTGGTCCAAAATCACACCCAGGTTCGAGTCCCACAAGTCCCGCCGCGTTCCACCAGGGTTCCGGGGTGCCTACAATGTCCACAACGCACCCAGCAAAGGCGCACTGTGATTGGGAAGAAAAGTTGGGAAAGTGGGCAAAAGTCCCGAATTTGGTCCAAAATCACACCCAGGTTCGAGTCCCGCAAGTCCCGCCGCGTTCCACCAGGGTTCCGGGGTGCCTACAATGTCCACAACGCACCCAGCAAAGGCGCACTGTGATTGGGAAGAAAAGTTGGGAAAGTGGGCAAAAGTCCCGAATTTGGTCCAAAATTATGCCCGGGTTGGAGTCCCACAAGTCCCGCCGCGTTCCACCAGGGTTCCGGGGTGCCTACAATGTCCACGACGCACCCAGCAAAGGCGCACTGTGATTGGGAAGAAAAGTTGGGAAAGTGGGCAAAAGTCCCGAATTTGGTCCAAAATCACACCCAGGTTCGAGTCCCACAAGTCCCGCCGCGTTCCACCAGGGTTCCGGGGTGCCTACAATGTCCACAACGCACCCAGCAAAGGCGCACTGTGATTGGGAAGAAAAGTTGGGAAAGTGGGCAAAAGTCCCGAATTTGGTCCAAAATCACACCCAGGTTCGAGTCCCACAAGTCCCGCCGCGTTCCACCAGGGTTCCGGGGCGCCTACAATGTCCACGACGCACCCAGCAAAGGCGCACTGTGATTGGGAAGAAAAGTTGGGAAAGTGGGCAAAAGTCCCGAATTTGGTCCAAAATCACACCCAGGTTCGAGTCCCACAAGTCCCGCCGCGTTCCACCAGGGTTCCGGGGTGCCTACAATGTCCACGACGCACCCAGCAAAGGCGCACTGTGATTGGGAAGAAAAGTTGGGAAAGTGGGCAAAAGTCCCGAATTTGGTCCAAAATCACACCCAGGTTCGAGTCCCACAAGTCCCGCCGCGTTCCACCAGTGTCTCGGGGGTGCCTACAATGTCCACAACTTACCCAGCAAAGGCGCACTGTGATTGGGAAGAAAAGTTGGGAAAGTGGGCAAAAGTCCCGAATTTGATCCAAAATTATGCCCGGGTTGGAGTACCACGAGTCCGGCCGCGTTCCACCGGTGTCCCGGGGGTGCCTGGCATGTCCACAACTTACCCAGCAAAGGCGCACTGTGATTGGGAAGAAAAGTTGGGAAAGTGGGCAAAAGTCCCGAATTTGATCCAAAATTATGCCCGGGTTGGAGTACCACGAGTCCGGCCGCGTTCCACCGGTGTCCCGGGGGTGCCTGCCATGTCCACGACGCACCCAGCAAAGGCGCACTGTGATTGGGAAGAAAAGTTGGGAAAGTGGGCAAAAGTCCCGAATTTGATCCAAAATTATGCCCGGGTTGGAGTACCACGAGTCCGGCCGCGTTCCACCGGTGTCCCGGGGGTGCCTGCCATGTCCACAACTTACCCAGCAAAGGCGCACTGTGATTGGGAAGAAAAGTTGGGAAAGTGGGCAAAAGTCCCGAATTTGATCCAAAATTATGCCCGGGTTGGAGTACCACGAGTCCGGCCGCGTTCCACCGGTGTCCCGGGGGTGCCTGCCATGTCCACAACTTACCCAGCAAAGGCGCACTGTGATTCAGAAGAAAAGTTGGGAAAGTGGGGAAAAAAAGGACCGGAAAATATCCAAAATTATGCCCGGGTTGGAGTACCACGAGTCCGGCCGCGTTCCACCGGTGTCCCGGGGGTGCCTGGCACGTCCACAACTTACCCAGCAAAGGCGCACTGTCAGTGGGGAAGACCAAACATGTCTCGGATTTTTTCCAAGTACCTTAACGAGAGAGGCTAAAAAGCACCTGTTTTTACCTTCTCTCGTTGTTGTACTTAGAAAAAAAACGAGAAAATAAAAAATCTGGGTTTTTTTCTAAGTACCTTAACGAGAGAGGCTAAAAAAAACCATTTTTTACCTTCTCTCGTTGTTGTACTTAGAAAAAAAACGAGAAAAAAATTTTTCCCCATTCATTTCAATGGGAGTTCATTTTTTTTTTGGGATTTTTTCTAAGTACCTTAACGAGAGAGGCTTAATTTTTCACCTACTTTTTACCTTCTCTCGATTTTTCGTTTTTTACCTGGTCGACCAAAACACCTCCATCTCGTTACTATGTGCACCATGTCTGACAGGCTGAAATCACAGGGAACGCGTCCGAGTCAAAGTGAGCTATTTTCGGACACAAATATGGTGTTTTTCCCCTCTATCCTCTGGTTCTTTTTTCAAACTGATCTTCCAGCATCTGAGCGACAGGGGCTCATGCAGACACCTGTGTCCGCCCGAGGGGCGCCTTCCCGGACACATATATGGTGCTTCCCCCCTCTTTACCCCGGTCCTTTTTCAAACTGATCTTCCAGCATCTGAGCGACAGGGGCTCATGCAGACACCTGTGTCCGCCCGAGGGGCGCCTTCCCGGACACATATATGGTGCTTCCCCCCTCTTTACCCCGGTCCTTTTTCAAACTGATCTTCCAGCATCTGAGCGACAGGGGCTCATGCAGACACCTGTGTCCGCCCGAGGGGCGCCTTCCCGGACACATATATGGTGCTTCCCCCCTCTTTACCCCGGTCCTTTTTCAAACTGATCTTCCAGCATCTGAGCGACAGGGGCTCATGCAGACACCTGTGTCCGCCCGAGGGGCGCCTTCCCGGACACATATATGGTGCTTCCCCCCTCTTTACCCCGGTCCTTTTTCAAACTGCTCTTCCAGCATCTGAGCGACAGGGGCTCATGCAGACACCTGTGTCCGCCCGAGGGGCGCCTTCCCGGACACATATATGGTGCTTTCCCCCTCTTTACCCCGGTCCTTTTTCAAACTGCTCTTCCAGCTTCTGAGCGACAGGGGCTCATGCAGACACCTGT
>NW_027316584.1:215000-222500 GCF_033978685.3 Nerophis lumbriciformis | reverse complement strand
TGCTATGGTTCTCCACCCGGGTCCGGAACTCAAAATTAGTCCCTCTCCTAGTTGGAAGTCATCAAAAAAAGGCGGAAATTTGACTAAGTGCCATCATTTTAGAGTACCAGGACTATAGTGGGGGAATTGGAGCCCTCTGGTGGACACTCGCTGCAAATGCACCCTGAATTAAAGACATTATTTCCAGTTCTTTTGGGGCCCTATTTTCAGGCGTAAATTTGACTAAGTGTCTAGGGGCATGTCCCTTTAAGAAGGCCGACGTGCTATGGTTCTCCACCTGGGTCTGGAACGCCAAATTAGTCCCTCTCCTCGCTGGAAGTCCAAAAAAAAAGGCGTGAATTTGACTAAGTGCCTAGGAGCATTTCCCTTTAAGAAGGCCGACGTGCTATGGTTCTCCACCTGGGTCAGGAAAGCAAAATTGTCCCTCTCCTCGCTGGAAGTCCAAAAAAAAGGCGTGAATTTGACTAAGTGCCTAGGAGCATTTCCCTTTAAGAAGGCCGACGTGCTATGGTTCTCCACCTGGGTCAGGAAAGCAAAATTGTCCCTCTCCTCGCTGGAAGTCCAAAAAAAAGGCGGAAATTTGACTAAGTGCCTAGGAGGATGTCCCTTTAAGAAGGCTGACCTGCTATGGTTCTCCACCCGGGTACGGAAAGCAAAATTAGTCCCTCTCCTCGCTGGAAGTCCAAAAAAAAGGCGTGAATTTGACTAAGTGCCTAGGAGGATGTCCCTTTAAGAAGGCCGACGTGCTATGGTTCTCCACCTGGGTCAGGAAAGCAAAATTGTCCCTCTCCTCGCTGGAAGTCCAAAAAAAAGGCGTGAATTTGACTAAGTGCCTAGGAGCATTTCCCTTTAAGAAGGCCGACGTGCTATGGTTCTCCACCTGGGTCAGGAAAGCAAAATTGTCCCTCTCCTCGCTGGAAGTCCAAAAAAAAGGCGTGAATTTGACTAAGTGCCTAGGAGCATTTCCCTTTAAGAAGGCCGACGTGCTATGGTTCTCCACCTGGGTCAGGAAAGCAAAATTGTCCCTCTCCTCGCTGGAAGTCCAAAAAAAAGGCGTGAATTTTTGGGGCCCTATAATTAGTCCCTCTCCTAGCTGGAAGTCCAAAAAAAAAGGCGTGAATTTGACTAAGTGCCTAGGAGGATGTCCCTTTAAGAAGGCCGACGTGCCTTGGTTCTACACCTGGGTACGGAACGCCAAATTAGTCCCTCTCCTCGCTGGAAGTCCAAAAAAAAGGCGTGAATTTGACTAAGTGCCTAGGAGGATGTCCCTTTAAGAAGGCTGACCTGCTATGGTTCTCCACCCGGGTACGGAAAGCAAAATTAGTCCCTCTCCTCGCTGGAAGTCCAAAAAAAAGGCGTAAATTTGACTAAGTGCCTAGGAGGATGTCCCTTAAAGAAGGCCGACGTGCTATGGTTCTCCACCTGGGTCTGGAACGCCAAATTAGTCCCTCTCCTCGCTGGAAGTCCAAAAAAAAGGCGTGAATTTGACTAAGTGCCTAGGAGGATGTCCCTTTAAGAAGGCCGACGTGCTATGGTTCTCCACCTGGGTCAGGAAAGCAAAATTGTCCCTCTCCTCGCTGGAAGTCCAAAAAAAAGGCGTGAATTTGACTAAGTGCCTAGGAGCATTTCCCTTTAAGAAGGCCGACGTGCTATGGTTCTCCACCCGGGTACGGAAAGCAAAATTAGTCCCTCTCCTCGCTGGAAGTCCAAAAAAAAGGCGTAAATTTGACTAAGTGCCTAGGAGGATGTCCCTTTAAGAAGGCTGACCTGCTATGGTTCTCCAC
The DNA here is from genome assembly GCF_033978685.3 of Nerophis lumbriciformis. Lineage (NCBI taxonomy): Eukaryota > Metazoa > Chordata > Actinopteri > Syngnathiformes > Syngnathidae > Nerophis > Nerophis lumbriciformis. Next base: position 220,716 of record NW_027316584.1, on the reverse strand, counting down.
CCGGGTGCGGAAAGCAAAATTAGTCCCTCTCCTCGCTGGAAGTCCAAAAAAAAGGCGGAAATTTGACTAAGTGCCTAGGAGCATTTCCCTTTAAGAAGGCCGACCTGCTATGGTTCTCCACCCGGGTCCGGAACTCAAAATTAGTCCCTCTCCTAGTTGGAAGTCATCAAAAAAAGGCGGAAATTTGACTAAGTGCCATCATTTTAGAGTACCAGGACTATAGCTGGGGAATTGGAGCCCTCTGGTGGACACTCGCTGCAAATGCACCCTGAATTAAACACATTATTTCCAGTTCTTTTGGTGTTCCCGGGGAATGAGAGGCCTTTTGTGGGCCAGAAAGAGTGGGGGACCCTTGGAGCCCCTATTTTCAGACAGTTTGGCTTATTTCGGTGACGCCGGGGCGTCCATCAGGTCTTCCCGGGGAATGAGAGGCCTTTTGTGGCCATATGTCAACAAAAGAGTGGGGAAATGGAGCCCTCCGGTGGACTCCCGCTGCAAATGCACCCCCCAAATTAAAGACATTAATTCCAGGCCTTTTGGGGCCCTATATTCAGACGGTGTGTAGCCCTCCAGTGGACTCCCGCCTCCAATGCACCCCCCAAATTAAAGGCATCACCCCCCAAATTAAAGGCATCATTTCCAGTTCTTTTGGGGCCCTATTTTCAGACAGTTTGGCGGATTTCCTTGACGCCGGGGAGTCCTACAGGTGTTCCCGGGGAATGAGAGGCCTTTTGTGGGCCAGAAAGAGTGGGGAACCCTTGGAGCCCCTATTTTCAGACAGTTTGGCTTATTTCGGTGACGCCGGGGCGTCCATCAGGTCTTCCCGGGGAATGAGAGGCCTTTTGTGGCCATATGTCAACAAAAGAGTGGGGAAATGGAGCCCTCCGGTGGACTCCCGCTGCAAATGCACCCCCCAAATTAAATACATTAATTCCAGGCCTTTTGGGGCCCTATATTCAGACGGTGTGGAGCCCTCCAGTGGACTCCCGCCTCCAATGCACCCCCATAATTATAGACATCACCCCCCAAATTAAACACATTATTTCCAGTTCTTTTGGGCCCCTATTTTCAGCCGGTTTGGCGTATTTCCTTGACGCCGGGGAGTCCTACAGGTGTTCCCGGGGAATGAGAGGCCTTTTGTGGGCCAGAAAGAGTGGGGAACCCTTGGAGCCCCTATTTTCAGACAGTTTGCCGTATTTCGGTGACGCCGGGGCGTCCGTCAGGTCTTCCCGGGGAATGTGAGGCCTTTCGTGGGCCATATTTTCAGACAGATTGGCCTGTTTCAGTGACGCCGAGGCGTCCATCAGGTCTTCCCGGGGAGTGTGAGGCCTTTTGGGGCCCTATTTTCAGACAGAAAAAAAAGAAAAGTAACCCTTACACTACAAAGGACAGCGGGGAAACGCCCCCCCCAGCAAAGTCACAGGGGAAGTGGGGTAGACAAGTGGAGAGTGTCTGGGGAAAAGTCCACAAAATGATCAAAAATCACACCCAGGTACGAGTGCCACAAGTCCCGCCGCGTTCCACCAGTGTCACGGGGTGCCTGACATGTCCAAAACGCACCCAGCAAAGGCGCACTGTGATTGGGAAGAAAAGTTGGAAAAGTGGGCAAAAGTCCGGAAAAATGACCAAAAACCACACCCAGGTTAGAGCCCCACACGTCCTGCAGTCGCACCCGAGTCCTGGGATGCCCAACATGTCCAAAAAAATCAAAAAAAGCCCAAAAAATCAAAAAAATCCCCGGGCCGTATCTTGGACGCCGGCGTACCGCGTTCGGCCCTCGTGCCGTAGTTTGGCGACCGATTGTAAAAATTTGCCGCGACCGGCTAGTTTTTTTCCTTGGAGTAAATAGAGAGTAGATCCAGCAGAAAATATGCACTATAAACAAAGAGAGGGAGTTTGGAGGGGGGCAAAAACGCCCTCTTGGAACTTAGTCCCGCCGCGTTCCACCAGGGTTCCGGGGTGCCTGACATGTCCACGACGCACCCAGCAAAGGCGCACTGTGATTGGGAAGAAAAGTTGGGAAAGTGGGCAAAAGTCCCAAATTTGATTCAAAATCACACCCAGGTTCGAGTCCCACAAGTCCCGCCGCGTTCCACCAGGGTTCCGGGGTGCCTGACATGTCCACGACGCACCCAGCAAAGGCGCACTGTGATTGGGAAGAAAAGTTGGGAAAGTGGGCAAAAGTCCCGAATTTGGTCCAAAATCACACCCAGGTTCGAGTCCCACAAGTCCCGCCGCGTTCCACCAGGGTTCCGGGGTGCCTACAATGTCCACAACGCACCCAGCAAAGGCGCACTGTGATTGGGAAGAAAAGTTGGGAAAGTGGGCAAAAGTCCCGAATTTGGTCCAAAATCACACCCAGGTTCGAGTCCCACAAGTCCCGCCGCGTTCCACCAGTGTCTCGGGGTGCCTACAATGTCCACAACGCACCCAGCAAAGGCGCACTGTGATTGGGAAGAAAAGTTGGGAAAGTGGGCAAAAGTCCCGAATTTGGTCCAAAATCACACCCAGGTTCGAGTCCCACAAGTCCCGCCGCGTTCCACCAGGGTTCCGGGGTGCCTACAATGTCCACAACGCACCCAGCAAAGGCGCACTGTGATTGGGAAGAAAAGTTGGGAAAGTGGGCAAAAGTCCCGAATTTGGTCCAAAATCACACCCAGGTTCGAGTCCCACAAGTCCCGCCGCGTTCCACCAGTGTCTCGGGGTGCCTACAATGTCCACAACTTACCCAGCAAAGGCGCACTGTGATTGGGAAGAAAAGTTGGGAAAGTGGGCAAAAGTCCCGAATTTGGTCCAAAATCACCCAAAATCACACCCAGGTTCGAGTCCCACAAGTCCCGCCGCGTTCCACCAGGGTTCCGGGGTGCCTACAATGTCCACAACGCACCCAGCAAAGGCGCACTGTGATTGGGAAGAAAAGTTGGGAAAGTGGGCAAAAGTCCCGAATTTGGTCCAAAATCACACCCAGGTTCGAGTCCCACAAGTCCCGCCGCGTTCCACCAGTGTCTCGGGGTGCCTACAATGTCCACAACTCACCCAGCAAAGGCGCACTGTGATTGGGAAGAAAAGTTGGGAAAGTGGGCAAAAGTCCCGAATTTGGTCCAAAATCACACCCAGGTTCGAGTCCCACAAGTCCCGCCGCGTTCCACCAGGGTTCAGGGGCGCCTACAATGTCCACAACTTACCCAGCAAAGGCGCACTGTGATTGGGAAGAAAAGTTGGGAAAGTGGGCAAAAGTCCCGAATGTGGTCCAAAATCACACCCAGGTTCGAGTCCCACAAGTCCCGCCGCGTTCCACCAGGGTTCCGGGGTGCCTACAATGTCCACGACGCACCCAGCAAAGGCGCACTGTGATTGGGAAGAAAAGTTGGGAAAGTGGGCAAAAGTCCCGAATTTGGTCCAAAATCACACCCAGGTTCGAGTCCCACAAGTCCCGCCGCGTTCCACCAGGGTTCCGGGGTGCCTACAATGTCCACAACGCACCCAGCAAAGGCGCACTGTGATTGGGAAGAAAAGTTGGGAAAGTGGGCAAAAGTCCCGAATTTGGTCCAAAATCACACCCAGGTTCGAGTCCCACAAGTCCCGCCGCGTTCCACCGGTGTCCCGGGGGTGCCTGGCATGTCCACAACTTACCCAGCAAAGGCGCACTGTGATTGGGAAGAAAAGTTGGGAAAGTGGGCAAAAGTCCCGAATTTGGTCCAAAATCACACCCAGGTTCGAGTCCCACAAGTCCCGCCGCGTTCCACCAGGGTTCCGGGGTGCCTACAATGTCCACAACGCACCCAGCAAAGGCGCACTGTGATTGGGAAGAAAAGTTGGGAAAGTGGGCAAAAGTCCCGAATTTGGTCCAAAATCACACCCAGGTTCGAGTCCCGCAAGTCCCGCCGCGTTCCACCAGGGTTCCGGGGTGCCTACAATGTCCACAACGCACCCAGCAAAGGCGCACTGTGATTGGGAAGAAAAGTTGGGAAAGTGGGCAAAAGTCCCGAATTTGGTCCAAAATTATGCCCGGGTTGGAGTCCCACAAGTCCCGCCGCGTTCCACCAGGGTTCCGGGGTGCCTACAATGTCCACGACGCACCCAGCAAAGGCGCACTGTGATTGGGAAGAAAAGTTGGGAAAGTGGGCAAAAGTCCCGAATTTGGTCCAAAATCACACCCAGGTTCGAGTCCCACAAGTCCCGCCGCGTTCCACCAGGGTTCCGGGGTGCCTACAATGTCCACAACGCACCCAGCAAAGGCGCACTGTGATTGGGAAGAAAAGTTGGGAAAGTGGGCAAAAGTCCCGAATTTGGTCCAAAATCACACCCAGGTTCGAGTCCCACAAGTCCCGCCGCGTTCCACCAGGGTTCCGGGGCGCCTACAATGTCCACGACGCACCCAGCAAAGGCGCACTGTGATTGGGAAGAAAAGTTGGGAAAGTGGGCAAAAGTCCCGAATTTGGTCCAAAATCACACCCAGGTTCGAGTCCCACAAGTCCCGCCGCGTTCCACCAGGGTTCCGGGGTGCCTACAATGTCCACGACGCACCCAGCAAAGGCGCACTGTGATTGGGAAGAAAAGTTGGGAAAGTGGGCAAAAGTCCCGAATTTGGTCCAAAATCACACCCAGGTTCGAGTCCCACAAGTCCCGCCGCGTTCCACCAGTGTCTCGGGGGTGCCTACAATGTCCACAACTTACCCAGCAAAGGCGCACTGTGATTGGGAAGAAAAGTTGGGAAAGTGGGCAAAAGTCCCGAATTTGATCCAAAATTATGCCCGGGTTGGAGTACCACGAGTCCGGCCGCGTTCCACCGGTGTCCCGGGGGTGCCTGGCATGTCCACAACTTACCCAGCAAAGGCGCACTGTGATTGGGAAGAAAAGTTGGGAAAGTGGGCAAAAGTCCCGAATTTGATCCAAAATTATGCCCGGGTTGGAGTACCACGAGTCCGGCCGCGTTCCACCGGTGTCCCGGGGGTGCCTGCCATGTCCACGACGCACCCAGCAAAGGCGCACTGTGATTGGGAAGAAAAGTTGGGAAAGTGGGCAAAAGTCCCGAATTTGATCCAAAATTATGCCCGGGTTGGAGTACCACGAGTCCGGCCGCGTTCCACCGGTGTCCCGGGGGTGCCTGCCATGTCCACAACTTACCCAGCAAAGGCGCACTGTGATTGGGAAGAAAAGTTGGGAAAGTGGGCAAAAGTCCCGAATTTGATCCAAAATTATGCCCGGGTTGGAGTACCACGAGTCCGGCCGCGTTCCACCGGTGTCCCGGGGGTGCCTGCCATGTCCACAACTTACCCAGCAAAGGCGCACTGTGATTCAGAAGAAAAGTTGGGAAAGTGGGGAAAAAAAGGACCGGAAAATATCCAAAATTATGCCCGGGTTGGAGTACCACGAGTCCGGCCGCGTTCCACCGGTGTCCCGGGGGTGCCTGGCACGTCCACAACTTACCCAGCAAAGGCGCACTGTCAGTGGGGAAGACCAAACATGTCTCGGATTTTTTCCAAGTACCTTAACGAGAGAGGCTAAAAAGCACCTGTTTTTACCTTCTCTCGTTGTTGTACTTAGAAAAAAAACGAGAAAATAAAAAATCTGGGTTTTTTTCTAAGTACCTTAACGAGAGAGGCTAAAAAAAACCATTTTTTACCTTCTCTCGTTGTTGTACTTAGAAAAAAAACGAGAAAAAAATTTTTCCCCATTCATTTCAATGGGAGTTCATTTTTTTTTTGGGATTTTT
>NW_027316584.1:177500-202500 GCF_033978685.3 Nerophis lumbriciformis | reverse complement strand
ATTTCCCTTTAAGAAGGCCGACGTGCTATGGTTCTCCACCTGGGTCAGGAACGCCAAATTAGTCCCTCTCCTCGCTGGAAGTCCAAAAAAAAGGCGTGAATTTGACTAAGTGCCTAGGAGGATGTCCCTTTAAGAAGGCTGACCTGCTATGGTTCTCCACCCGGGTACGGAAAGCAAAATTAGTCCCTCTCCTCGCTGGAAGTCCAAAAAAAAGGAGTAAATTTGACTAAGTGCCTAGGAGGATGTCCCTTTAAGAAGGCTGACCTGCTATGGTTCTCCACCCGGGTACGGAAAGCAAAATTAGTCCCTCTCCTCGCTGGAAGTCCAAAAAAAAGGCGTAAATTTGACTAAGTGCCTAGGAGGATGTCCCTTTAAGAAGGCCGACGTGCTATGGTTCTCCACCTGGGTCAGGAAAGCAAAATTGTCCCTCTCCTCGCTGGAAGTCCAAAAAAAAGGCGTGAATTTGACTAAGTGCCTAGGAGGATGTCCCTTTAAGAAGGCCGACCTGCTATGGTTCTCCACCCGGGTCAGGAAAGCAAAATTAGTCCCTCTCCTCGCTGGAAGTCCAAAAAAAAGGCGTAAATTTGACTAAGTGCCTAGGAGGATGTCCCTTAAAGAAGGCCGACGTGCTATGGTTCTCCACCTGGGTCTGGAACGCCAAATTAGTCCCTCTCCTCGCTGGAAGTCCAAAAAAAAGGCGGAAATTTGACTAAGTGCCTAGGAGGATGTCCCTTTAAGAAGGCCGACGTGCTATGGTTCTCCACCCGGGTCCGGAACTCAAAATTAGTCCCTCTCCTAGTTGGAAGTCATCAAAAAAAGGCGGAAATTTGACTAAGTGCCATCATTTTAGAGTACCAGGACTATAGTGGGGGAATTGGAGCCCTCTGGTGGACACTCGCTGCAAATGCACCCTGAATTAAAGACATTATTTCCAGTTCTTTTGGGGCCCTATTTTCAGGCGTAAATTTGACTAAGTGTCTAGGGGCATGTCCCTTTAAGAAGGCCGACCTGCTATGGTTCTCCACCTGGGTCTGGAACGCCAAATTAGTCCCTCTCCTCGCTGGAAGTCCAAAAAAAAGGCGTGAATTTGACTAAGTGCCTAGGAGGATGTCCCTTTAAGAAGGCCGACGTGCTATGGTCCTCCACCTGGGTCAGGAACGCAAAATTGTCCCTCTCCTCGCTGGAAGTCCAAAAAAAAGGTGTAAATTTGACTAAGTGCCTAGGAGGATGTCCCTTTAAGAAGGCCGACGTGCTATGGTCCTCCACCTGGGTCAGGAACGCAAAATTGTCCCTCTCCTCGCTGGAAGTCCAAAAAAAAGGTGTAAATTTGACTAAGTGCCTAGGAGGATGTCCCTTTAAGAAGGCCGACGTGCTATGGTCCTCCACCTGGGTCAGGAACGCAAAATTGTCCCTCTCCTCGCTGGAAGTCCAAAAAAAAGGTGTAAATTTGACTAAGTGCCTAGGAGGATGTCCCTTTAAGAAGGCCGACGTGCTATGGTCCTCCACCTGGGTCAGGAACGCAAAATTAGTCCCTCTCCTCGCTGGAAGTCCAAAAAAAAGGCGGAAATTTGACTAAGTGCCATCATTTTAGAGTACCAGGCCTCTATAGAAAAGTTTGGTTTTTTGTCTATGTGTCATCATTTTAGAGTACCAGGGCTCTATAGAAAAGTTTGGTAAATTTGACTAAGTGTCTAGGAGCATTTCCCTTTAAGAAGGCCGACCTGCTATGGTTCTCCACCCGGGTACGGAAAGCAAAATTAGTCCCTCTCCTCGCTGGAAGTCCAAAAAAAAAGGCGTGAATTTGACTAAGTGCCTAGGAGGATGTCCCTTTAAGAAGGCTGACCTGCTATGGTTCTCCACCCGGGTACGGAAAGCAAAATTAGTCCCTCTCCTCGCTGGAAGTCCAAAAAAAAGGCGTAAGTTTGACTAAGTGCCTAGGAGGATGTCCCTTTAAGAAGGCTGACCTGCTATGGTTCTCCACCCGGGTACGGAAAGCAAAATTAGTCCCTCTCCTCGCTGGAAGTCCAAAAAAAAAGGTGTAAATTTGACTAAGTGCCTAGGAGGATGTCCCTTTAAGAAGGCCGACCTGCTATGGTTCTCCACCCGGGTACGGAAAGCAAAATTAGTCCCTCTCCTAGTTGGAAGTCATCAAAAAAAGGCGGAAATTTGACTAAGTGCCATCATTTTAGAGTACCAGGACTATAGCTGGGGAATTGGAGCCCTCTGGTGGACACTCGCTGCAAATGCACCCTGAATTAAACACATTATTTCCAGTTCTTTTGGGGCCCTATAATTAGTCCCTCTCCTCGCTGGAAGTCCAAAAAAAAAAGGTGTAAATTTGACTAAGTGTCTAGGAGGATGTCCCCTTAAGAAGGCCGACGTGCTATGGTTCTCTACCTGGGTACGGAACGCCAAATTAGTCCCTCTCCTAGCTGGAAGTCCAAAAAAAAAGGCGTGAATTTGACTAAGTGTCTAGGAGCATTTCCCTTTAAGAAGGCCGACGTGCTATGGTTCTCCACCTGGGTCAGGAACGCCAAATTAGTCCCTCTCCTCGCTGGAAGTCCAAAAAAAAGGCGTGAATTTGACTAAGTGCCTAGGAGGATGTCCCTTTAAGAAGGCTGACCTGCTATGGTTCTCCACCCGGGTACGGAAAGCAAAATTAGTCCCTCTCCTCGCTGGAAGTCCAAAAAAAAGGAGTAAATTTGACTAAGTGCCTAGGAGGATGTCCCTTTAAGAAGGCTGACCTGCTATGGTTCTCCACCCGGGTACGGAAAGCAAAATTAGTCCCTCTCCTCGCTGGAAGTCCAAAAAAAAGGCGTAAATTTGACTAAGTGCCTAGGAGGATGTCCCTTTAAGAAGGCCGACGTGCTATGGTTCTCCACCTGGGTCAGGAAAGCAAAATTGTCCCTCTCCTCGCTGGAAGTCCAAAAAAAAGGCGTGAATTTGACTAAGTGCCTAGGAGGATGTCCCTTTAAGAAGGCCGACCTGCTATGGTTCTCCACCCGGGTCAGGAAAGCAAAATTAGTCCCTCTCCTCGCTGGAAGTCCAAAAAAAAGGCGTAAATTTGACTAAGTGCCTAGGAGGATGTCCCTTAAAGAAGGCCGACGTGCTATGGTTCTCCACCTGGGTCTGGAACGCCAAATTAGTCCCTCTCCTCGCTGGAAGTCCAAAAAAAAGGCGGAAATTTGACTAAGTGCCTAGGAGGATGTCCCTTTAAGAAGGCCGACGTGCTATGGTTCTCCACCCGGGTCCGGAACTCAAAATTAGTCCCTCTCCTAGTTGGAAGTCATCAAAAAAAGGCGGAAATTTGACTAAGTGCCATCATTTTAGAGTACCAGGACTATAGTGGGGGAATTGGAGCCCTCTGGTGGACACTCGCTGCAAATGCACCCTGAATTAAAGACATTATTTCCAGTTCTTTTGGGGCCCTATTTTCAGGCGTAAATTTGACTAAGTGTCTAGGGGCATGTCCCTTTAAGAAGGCCGACCTGCTATGGTTCTCCACCTGGGTCTGGAACGCCAAATTAGTCCCTCTCCTCGCTGGAAGTCCAAAAAAAAGGCGTGAATTTGACTAAGTGCCTAGGAGCATTTCCCTTTAAGAAGGCCGACGTGCTATGGTTCTCCACCTGGGTCAGGAAAGCAAAATTGTCCCTCTCCTCGCTGGAAGTCAAAAAAAAAGGCGTGAATTTGACTAAGTGCCTAGGAGCATTTCCCTTTAAGAAGGCCGACGTGCTATGGTTCTCCACCTGGGTCAGGAAAGCAAAATTGTCCCTCTCCTCGCTGGAAGTCCAAAAAAAAGGCGTGAATTTGACTAAGTGCCTAGGAGCATTTCCCTTTAAGAAGGCCGACGTGCTATGGTTCTCCACCTGGGTCAGAAAAGCAAAATTGTCCCTCTCCTAGCTGGAAGTCCAAAAAAAAAGGCGTGAATTTGACTAAGTGTCTAGGAGGATGTCCCCTTAAGAAGGCCGACGTGCCTTGGTTCTCTACCTGGGTACGGAACACCAAATTAGTCCCTCTCCTAGCTGGAAGTCCAAAAAAAAGGCGTGAATTTGACTAAGTGTCTAGGAGCATTTCCCTTTAAGAAGGCCGACGTGCCTTGGTTCTCTACCTGGGTACGGAACACCAAATTAGTCCCTCTCCTAGCTGGAAGTCCAAAAAAAAGGCGTGAATTTGACTAAGTGCCTAGGAGGATGTCCCTTTAAGAAGGCCGACGTGCTATGGTTCTCCACCTGGGTCAGGAAAGCAAAATTAGTCCCTCTCCTCGCTGGAAGTCCAAAAAAAAAAGGTGTAAATTTGACTAAGTGTCTAGGAGCATTTCCCTTTAAGAAGGCCGACCTGCTATGGTTCTCCACCTGGGTCAGGAACGCCAAATTGTCCCTCTCCTCGCTGGAAGTCCAAAAAAAAGGTGTAAATTTGACTAAGTGCCTAGGAGGATGTCCCTTAAAGAAGGCCGACGTGCTATGGTTCTCCACCTGGGTCTGGAACGCCAAATTAGTCCCTCTCCTCGCTGGAAGTCCAAAAAAAAGGCGTGAATTTGACTAAGTGCCTAGGAGCATTTCCCTTTAAGAAGGCCGACGTGCTATGGTTCTCCACCTGGGTCAGGAAAGCAAAATTGTCCCTCTCCTCGCTGGAAGTCCAAAAAAAAGGCGTGAATTTGACTAAGTGCCTAGGAGGATGTCCCTTAAAGAAGGCCGACGTGCTATGGTACACCAAATTAGTCCCTCTCCTAGCTGGAAGTCCAAAAAAAAGGCGTGAATTTGACTAAGTGTCTAGGAGCATTTCCCTTTAAGAAGGCCGACCTGCTATGGTTCTCCACCCGGGTCCGGAACTCAAAATTAGTCCCTCTCCTAGTTGGAAGTCATCAAAAAAAGGCGGAAATTTGACTAAGTGCCATCATTTTAGAGTACCAGGACTATAGCTGGGGAATTGGAGCCCTCTGGTGGACACTCGCTGCAAATGCACCCTGAATTAAAGACATTATTTCCAGTTCTTTTGGGGCCCTATTTTCAGGCGTAAATTTGACTAAGTGTCTAGGGGCATGTCCCTTTAAGAAGGCCGACCTGCTATGGTTCTCCACCTGGGTCTGGAACGCCAAATTAGTCCCTCTCCTCGCTGGAAGTCCAAAAAAAAGGCGTGAATTTGACTAAGTGCCTAGGAGCATTTCCCTTTAAGAAGGCCGACGTGCTATGGTTCTCCACCTGGGTCAGGAAAGCAAAATTGTCCCTCTCCTCGCTGGAAGTCAAAAAAAAAGGCGTGAATTTGACTAAGTGCCTAGGAGCATTTCCCTTTAAGAAGGCCGACGTGCTATGGTTCTCCACCTGGGTCAGGAAAGCAAAATTGTCCCTCTCCTCGCTGGAAGTCCAAAAAAAAGGCGTAAATTTGACTAAGTGCCTAGGAGGATGTCCCTTAAAGAAGGCCGACGTGCTATGGTTCTCCACCTGGGTCTGGAACGCCAAATTAGTCCCTCTCCTCGCTGGAAGTCCAAAAAAAAGGCGGAAATTTGACTAAGTGCCTAGGAGGATGTCCCTTTAAGAAGGCCGACGTGCTATGGTTCTCCACCCGGGTCCGGAACTCAAAATTAGTCCCTCTCCTAGTTGGAAGTCATCAAAAAAAGGCGGAAATTTGACTAAGTGCCATCATTTTAGAGTACCAGGACTATAGCTGGGGAATTGGAGCCCTCTGGTGGACACTCGCTGCAAATGCACCCTGAATTAAACACATTATTTCCAGTTCTTTTGGGGCCCTATTTTCAGACGTTGTGGAGCCCTCCAGTGGACTCCCGCCTCCAATGCACCCCCCAAATTAAAGACATCACCCCCCAAACTAAAGACATTATTTCCAGTTCTTTTGGGGGCCTGTTTTCAGCCGGTTTGGCGTATTTCCTTGACGCCGGGGAGTCCTACAGGTGTTCCCGGGGAATGAGAGGCCTTTTGTGGGCCAGAAAGAGTGGGGAACCCTTGGAGCCCCTATTTTCAGACAGTTTGGCTTATTTCGGTGACGCCGGGGCGTCCATCACGTCTTCCCGGGGAATGAGAGGCCTTTTGTGGCCATATGTCAACAAAAGAGTGGGGAAATGGAGCCCTCCGGTGGACTCCCGCTGCAAATGCACCCCCCAAATTAAATACATTAATTCCAGGCCTTTTGGGGCCCTATATTCAGACGGTGTGGAGCCCTCCAGTGGACTCCCGCCTCCAATGCACCCCCATAATTATAGACATCACCCCCCAAATTAAACACATTATTTCCAGTTCTTTTGGGCCTCTATTTTCAGACGGTTTGGCGTATTTCCTTGACGCCGGGGAGTCCTACAGGTGTTCCCGGGGAATGAGAGGCCTTTTGTGGGCCAGAAAGAGTGGGGAACCCTTGGAGCCCCTATTTTCAGACAGTTTGGCTTATTTCGGTGACGCCGGGGCGTCCATCAGGTCTTCCCGGGGAATGAGAGGCCTTTTGTGGCCATATGTCAACAAAAGAGTGGGGAAATGGAGCCCTCCGGTGGACTCCCGCTGCAAATGCACCCCCCAAATTAAATACATTAATTCCAGGCCTTTTGGGGCCCTATTTTCAGACGTTGTGGAGCCCTCCAGTGGACTCCCGCCTCCAATGCACCCCCATAATTATAGACATCACCCCCCCAAATTAAAGACATTATTTCCAGTTCTTTTGGGGCCCTATTTTCAGCCGGTTTGGCGTATTTCCTTGACGCCGGGGAGTCCTACAGGTGTTCCCGGGGAATGAGAGGCCTTTTGTGGGCCAGAAAGAGTGGGGAACCCTTGGAGCCCCTATTTTCAGACAGTTTGCCGTATTTCGGTGACGCCGGGGCGTCCATCAGGTCTTCCCGGGGAATGTGAGGCCTTTCGTGGGCCATATTTTCAGACAGATTGGCCTGTTTCAGTGACGCCGAGGCGTCCATCAGGTCTTCCCGGGGAGTGTGAGGCCTTTTGGGGCCCTATTTTCAGACAGAAAAAAAAGAAAAGTAACCCTTACACTACAAAGGACAGCGGGGAAACGCCCCCCCCAGCAAAGTCACAGGGGAAGTGGGGTAGACAAGTGGAGAGTGTCTGGGGAAAAGTCCACAAAATGATCAAAAATCACACACAGGTACGAGTGCCACAAGTCCCGCCGCGTCCCACCCGAGTCCGAGGTGCCCCCCACATGCCCAAAACGCACCCAGCAAAGGCGCACTGTGAGTGGGGAAGAAAAGTTGGAAAAGTGGGCAAAAGTCCGGAAAAATGACCAAAAACCACACCCAGGTTAGAGCCCCACACGTCCTGCAGTCGCACCCGAGTCCTGGGATGCCCAACATGTCCAAAAAAATCAAAAAAAGCCCAAAAAATCAAAAAAATCCCCGGGCCGTATCTTGGACGCCGGCGTACCGCGTTCGGCCCTCGTGCCGTAGTTTGGCGACCGATTGTAAAAATTTGCCGCGACCGGCTAGTTTTTTTCCTTGGAGTAAATAGAGAGTAGATCCAGCAGAAAATATGCACTATAAACAAAGAGAGGGGGTTTGGAGGGGGGCAAAAACGCCCTCTTGGAACTTTTGCAGCAGCACACATCAAACTAGCGGGGAGAAGGCATGCATAGCAAAAGGCCACGAAATGATCCAAAATCACACCCAGGTTCGAGTCCCACAAGTCCCGCCGCGTTCCACCAGGGTTCCGGGGTGCCTGACATGTCCACGACGCACCCAGCAAAGGCGCACTGTGATTGGGAAGAAAAGTTGGGAAAGTGGGCAAAAGTCCCGAATTTTATCCAAAATTATACCCAGGTTCGAGTCCCACAAGTCCCGCCGCGTTCCACCAGTGTCTCGGGGTGCCTACAATGTCCACAACGCACCCAGCAAAGGCATCACACCCAGGTTCGAGTCCCACAAGTCCCGCCGCGTTCCACCAGGGTTCCGGGGTGCCTGACATGTCCACGACGCACCCAGCAAAGGCGCACTGTGATTGGGAAGAAAAGTTGGGAAAGTGGGCAAAAGTCCCGAATTTTATCCAAAATTATACCCAGGTTCGAGTCCCACAAGTCCCGCCGCGTTCCACCAGTGTCTCGGGGTGCCTACAATGTCCACAACGCACCCAGCAAAGGCATCACACCCAGGTTCGAGTCCCACAAGTCCCGCCGCGTTCCACCAGGGTTCCGGGGTGCCTGACATGTCCACGACGCACCCAGCAAAGGTGCACTGTGATTGGGAAGAAAAGTTGGGAAAGTGGGCAAAAGTCCCGAATTTGGTCCAAAATCACACCCAGGTTCGAGTCCCACAAGTCCCGCCGCGTTCCACCAGGGTTCCGGGGTGCCTACAATGTCCACAACTTACCCAGCAAAGGCGCACTGTGATTGGGAAGAAAAGTTGGGAAAGTGGGCAAAAGTCCCGAATTTGGTCCAAAATCACACCCAGGTTCGAGTCCCACAAGTCCCGCCGCGTTCCACCAGGGTTCCGGGGTGCCTACAATGTCCACAACGCACCCAGCAAAGGCGCACTGTGATTGGGAAGAAAAGTTGGGAAAGTGGGCAAAAGTCCCGAATTTGGTCCAAAATCACACCCAGGTTCGAGTCCCACAAGTCCTGCCGCGTTCCACCAGGGTTCCGGGGTGCCTACAATGTCCACAACGCACCCAGCAAAGGCGCACTGTGATTGGGAAGAAAAGTTGGGAAAGTGGGCAAAAGTCCCGAATTTGGTCCAAAATCACACCCAGGTTCGAGTCCCACAAGTCCCGCCGCGTTCCACCAGGGTCTCGGGGTGCCTACAATGTCCACAACGCACCCAGCAAAGGCGCACTGTGATTGGGAAGAAAAGTTGGGAAAGTGGGCAAAAGTCCCGAATTTGGTCCAAAATCACACCCAGGTTCGAGTCCCACAAGTCCCGCCGCGTTCCACCAGGGTTCCGGGGTGCCTACAATGTCCACGACGCACCCAGCAAAGGCGCACTGTGATTGGGAAGAAAAGTTGGGAAAGTGGGCAAAAGTCCCGAATTTGGTCCAAAATCACACCCAGGTTCGAGTCCCACAAGTCCTGCCGCGTTCCACCAGGGTTCCGGGGTGCCTGGCATGTCCACAACGCACCCAGCAAAGGCGCACTGTGATTGGGAAGAAAAGTTGGGAAAGTGGGCAAAAGTCCCGAATTCTGTCCAAAATCACACCCAGGTTCGAGTCCCACAAGTCCCGCCGCGTTCCACCAGGGTTCCGGGGTGCCTACAATGTCCACAACGCACCCAGCAAAGGCGCACTGTGATTGGGAAGAAAAGTTGGGAAAGTGGGCAAAAGTCCCGAATTTGGTCCAAAATCACACCCAGGTTCGAGTCCCACAAGTCCCGCCGCGTTCCACCAGGGTTCCGGGGTGCCTACAATGTCCACGACGCACCCAGCAAAGGCGCACTGTGATTGGGAAGAAAAGTTGGGAAAGTGGGCAAAAGTCCCGAATTTGGTCCAAAATCACACCCAGGTTCGAGTCCCACAAGTCCCGCCGCGTTCCACCAGGGTTCCGGGGTGCCTACAATGTCCACGACGCACCCAGCAAAGGCGCACTGTGATTGGGAAGAAAAGTTGGGAAAGTGGGCAAAAGTCCCGAATTTGGTCCAAAATCACACCCAGGTTCGAGTCCCACAAGTCCCGCCGCGTTCCACCAGGGTTCCGGGGTGCCTACAATGTCCACAACGCACCCAGCAAAGGCGCACTGTGATTGGGAAGAAAAGTTGGGAAAGTGGGCAAAAGTCCCGAATTTGGTCCAAAATCACACCCAGGTTCGAGTCCCACAAGTCCCGCCGCGTTCCACCAGGGTTCCGGGGCGCCTACAATGTCCACAACTTACCCAGCAAAGGCGCACTGTGATTGGGAAGAAAAGTTGGGAAAGTGGGCAAAAGTCCCGAATTTGGTCCAAAATCACACCCAGGTTCGAGTCCCACAAGTCCCGCCGCGTTCCACCAGGGTTCCGGGGTGCCTACAATGTCCACGACGCACCCCGCAAAGGTGCACTGTGATTGGGAAGAAAAGTTGGGAAAGTGGGCAAAAGTCCCGAATTTGGTCCAAAATCACACCCAGGTTCGAGTCCCACAAGTCCCGCCGCGTTCCACCAGGGTTCCGGGGTGCCTACAATGTCCACGACGCACCCAGCAAAAGCGCACTGTGATTGGGAAGAAAAGTTGGGAAAGTGGGCAAAAGTCCCGAATTTGGTCCAAAAGCACACCCAGGTTCGAGTCCCACAAGTCCCGCCGCGTTCCACCAGGGTTCCGGGGTGCCTGACATGTCCACGACGCACCCAGCAAAGGCGCACTGTGATTGGGAAGAAAAGTTGGGAAAGTGGGCAAAAGTCCCGAATTTGGTCCAAAATCACACCCAGGTTCGAGTCCCACAAGTCCCGCCGCGTTCCACCAGGGTTCCGGGGTGCCTACAATGTCCACAACGCACCCAGCAAAGGCGCACTGTGATTGGGAAGAAAAGTTGGGAAAGTGGGCAAAAGTCCCGAATTTGGTCCAAAATCACACCCAGGTTCGAGTCCCGCAAGTCCCGCCGCGTTCCACCAGGGTTCCGGGGTGCCTACAATGTCCACGACGCACCCAGCAAAGGCGCACTGTGATTGGGAAGAAAAGTTGGGAAAGTGGGCAAAAGTCCCGAATTTGGTCCAAAATCACACCCAGGTTCGAGTCCCACAAGTCCCGCCGCGTTCCACCAGGGTTCCGGGGTGCCTACAATGTCCACAACGCACCCAGCAAAGGCGCACTGTGATTGGGAAGAAAAGTTGGGAAAGTGGGCAAAAGTCCCGAATTTGGTCCAAAATCACACCCAGGTTCGAGTCCCACAAGTCCCGCCGCGTTCCACCAGGGTTCCGGGGTGCCTACAATGTCCACAACGCACCCAGCAAAGGCGCACTGTGATTGGGAAGAAAAGTTGGGAAAGTGGGCAAAAGTCCCGAATTTGGTCCAAAATCACACCCAGGTTCGAGTCCCACAAGTCCCGCCGCGTTCCACCAGGGTTCCGGGGCGCCTACAATGTCCACAACGCACCCAGCAAAGGTGCACTGTGATTGGGAAGAAAAGTTGGGAAAGTGGGCAAAAGTCCCGAATTTTATCCAAAATCACACCCAGGTTCGAGTCCCACAAGTCCCGCCGCGTTCCACCAGGGTTCCGGGGTGCCTACAATGTCCACAACGCACCCAGCAAAGGCGCACTGTGATTGGGAAGAAAAGTTGGGAAAGTGGGCAAAAGTCCCGAATTTGGTCCAAAATCACACCCGGGTTCGAGTCCCACAAGTCCCGCCGCGTTCCACCGGTGTCTCGGGGGTGCCTGGCATGTCCACAACTTACCCAGCAAAGGCGCACTGTGATTGGGAAGAAAAGTTGGGAAAGTGGGCAAAAGTCCCGAATTTGATCCAAAATTATGCCCGGGTTGGAGTACCACGAGTCCGGCCGCGTTCCACCGGTGTCCCGGGGGTGCCTGGCATGTCCACAACTTACCCAGCAAAGGCGCACTGTGATTGGGAAGAAAAGTTGGGAAAGTGGGCAAAAGTCCCGAATTTGATCCAAAATTATGCCCGGGTTGGAGTACCACGAGTCCGGCCGCGTTCCACCGGTGTCCCGGGGGTGCCTGGCATGTCCACAACTTACCCAGCAAAGGCGCACTGTGATTGGGAAGAAAAGTTGGGAAAGTGGGCAAAAGTCCCGAATTTGATCCAAAATTATGCCCGGGTTGGAGTACCACGAGTCCGGCCGCGTTCCACCGGTGTCCCGGGGGTGCCTGCCATGTCCACAACTTACCCAGCAAAGGCGCACTGTGATTGGGAAGAAAAGTTGGGAAAGTGGGCAAAAGTCCCGAATTTGATCCAAAATTATGCCCGGGTTGGAGTACCACGAGTCCGGCCGCGTTCCACCGGTGTCCCGGGGGTGCCTGCCATGTCCACAACTTACCCAGCAAAGGCGCACTGTGATTCAGAAGAAAAGTTGGGAAAGTGGGGAAAAAAAGGACCGGAAAATATCCAAAATTATGCCCGGGTTGGAGTACCACGAGTCCGGCCGCGTTCCACCGGTGTCCCGGGGGTGCCTGGCACGTCCACAACTTACCCAGCAAAGGCGCACTGTCAGTGGGGAAGACCAAACATGTCTCGGATTTTTTCCAAGTACCTTAACGAGAGAGGCTAAAAAGCACCTGTTTTTACCTTCTCTCGTTGTTGTACTTAGAAAAAAAACGAGAAAATAAAAAATCTGGGTTTTTTTCTAAGTACCTTAACGAGAGAGGCTAAAAAAAACCATTTTTTACCTTCTCTCGTTGTTGTACTTAGAAAAAAAACGAGAAAAAAATTTTTCCCCATTCATTTCAATGGGAGTTCATTTTTTTTTTGGGATTTTTTCTAAGTACCTTAACGAGAGAGGCTTAATTTTTCACCTACTTTTTACCTTCTCTCGATTTTTCGTTTTTTACCTGGTCGACCAAAACACCTCCATCTCGTTACTATGTGCACCATGTCTGACAGGCTGAAATCACAGGGAACGCGTCCGAGTCAAAGTGAGCTATTTTCGGACACAAATATGGTGTTTTTCCCCTCTATCCTCTGGTTCTTTTTTCAAACTGATCTTCCAGCATCTGAGCGACAGGGGCTCATGCAGACACCTGTGTCCGCCCGAGGGGCGCCTTCCCGGACACATATATGGTGCTTCCCCCCTCTTTACCCCGGTCCTTTTTCAAACTGATCTTCCAGCATCTGAGCGACAGGGGCTCATGCAGACACCTGTGTCCGCCCGAGGGGCGCCTTCCCGGACACATATATGGTGCTTCCCCCCTCTTTACCCCGGTCCTTTTTCAAACTGATCTTCCAGCATCTGAGCGACAGGGGCTCATGCAGACACCTGTGTCCGCCCGAGGGGCGCCTTCCCGGACACATATATGGTGCTTTCCCCCTCTTTACCCCGGTCCTTTTTCAAACTGCTCTTCCAGCATCTGAGCGACAGGGGCTCATGCAGACACCTGTGTCCGCCTAAGGGGCGCCTTCTCGGACACATTTTCAACTTTTCCCGCATGAATGAAATCCTGGAACTGATTCCACCCAGGTACTTAGGGCTTCCAGGGCTTGAGCGACAGGGGCTCTGTCCGGAGCGTGTGTCCGCCTAGGGGGCGCTGTCCCGGACACATTTTCAACTTTTCCCGCATGGATGAAATCCTGGAACTGATTCCACCCAGGTACTTAGGGCTTCCAGGGCTTGAGCGACAGGGGCTCTGTCCGGAGCGTGTGTCCGCCTAGGGGGCGCTGTCTCGGACACATTTTCAACTTTTCCCGCATGGATGAAATCCTGGAACTGATTCCACCCAGGTACTTGGGGCTTCCAGGGCTTGAGCGACAGGGGCTCTGTCCGGAGCGTGTGTCCGCCTAGGGGGCGCTGTCTCGGACACATTTTCAACTTTTCCCGCATGGATGAAATCCTGGAACTGATTCCACCCAGGTACTTAGGGCTTCCAGGGCTTGAGCGACAGGGGCTCTGTCCGGAGCGTGTGTCCGCCTAGAGGGCGCTGTCTCGGACACATTTTCAACTTTTCCCGCATGAATGAAATCCTGGAACTGATTCCACCCAGGTACTTAGGGCTTCCAGGGCTTGAGCGACAGGGGCTCTGTCCGGAGCGTGTGTCCGCCTAGAGGGCGCTGTCTCGGACACATTTTCAACTTTTCCCGCATGAATGAAATCCTGGAACTGATTCCACCCAGGTACTTAGGGCTTCCAGGGCTTGAGCGACAGGGGCTCTGTCCGGAGTGTGTGTCCGCCTAGGGGGCGCTGTCTCGGACACATTTTCAACTTTTCCCGCATGGATGAAATCCTGGAACTGATTCCACCCAGGTACTTAGGACTTCCAGGGCTTGAGCGACAGGGGCTCTGTCCGGAGCGTGTGTCCGCCTAGGGGGCGCTGTCTCGGACACATTTTCAACTTTTCCCGCATGAATGAAATCCTGGAACTGATTCCACCCAGGTACTTGGTGCTTCCAGGGCTCGAGCGACAGGGGCTCGGTCCGGAGCGCGCGTCCGCCTAGGGGGCGCTGTCTCGGACACATTTTCAACTTTTCCTGTATGAATGAAATCCTGGACCTCCGTCCAGGTACTCGGGGCTTCCCAGGACTTGAGCGACAGGGGCTCGGACCTGGGAAAAGCCCCGGCCCACTTCCCCTTTCCCCTCTAACCCTCTGGTAAACACGACTTGCCACGGAGTGGCCCTCACCGGCCGGCGTCAGCCGGTTACCCAGGTGGGGGATTCCTCCGGCCCTGCAGGTCTGCCTCTATTGCCGCCCGGCAAGCCCGATTTGAAGCGAGATCGAGACGACCCGTCTGCCCTAGTTGTCCTACATCGGACCCGCTCCGGCTCGGCCCCAGCGTCCCTTCGCGCATATGCCATCCGGGCCCACGCCCCGGGTGGTGCCGGAGGGCCTGGGCAGCGACGGCTGCGGTGCTTCCGGAAACACCTTTTTCGAACCCTAGGCGGCGCCATGAGACACTGCGCGCAACCCATGCCACCCCTTCGTAGACCCGGCAGGACAGCGTGCCGAAAACCACTCTCAGCCGAGCATGATGTTGGCCCCGCGGGACTCCTCGGGCTGTGTGCGACGGCTCACGGCCCGTGCAAGCCGCTTGCGCGCTGACTGAAAGGCAAGTGTCACCGAACGTTCGGCTTGGCCGGTAGGCATCCCGGCCGGGAATCACAGAAGCCAGTAAACACGCTAGCGGGTCTACCTGGTTGATCCTGCCAGTAGCATATGCTTGTCTCAAAGATTAAGCCATGCAAGTGCAAGTGCAAACGAGTTTGACAGTGAAACTACGAATGGCTCATTAAATCAGTTATGGTTCCTTTGAACACTCCACCGTTACTTGGATAACTGTGGCAATTCTAGAGCTAATACATGCATACGAGCGCTGACCCTGGACGGGGATGCGCGCATTTATCAGAGCGAAAACCCATACGGGATTCTAAGGATGGTGTTCGGGTGCCTGGACTGGTTCTAATGAGGTAGCTGAAGGGGGATCGGGCCCCTCAAAACAACAATATAAATGGCACCACACGGGGACCGGGCCCCTTAAGCTGTGGTAATCTGAGACCGGCAAGCTCTGGCCACTGGAGGCGTGGTAGTCTTGCCTTAATATTTATATGGACGCCATGAGAAGGTTCCTCATGTGCTGACATAATAATAACACGGACCAGAGCACCTTCGGGACAATACCCCTGTTACGAGCCCAGCGCGTGTGCGGGCGCGGCTGCCGGTGGACCTCGCGTCTCGGGCAGTCCGCGTTACGCGCGCGACGGGTGGCGGGCAGGGTGAGCCCCACCCCTTTGTGAGCGCACCCCGTGCGCAGCGACCCCTGTTACGAGCCCCCGGCCACGGGGGTGGCGGGCAGGTAAGCTGCGCTCGCGCGGCGACCCCTGTTACGAACCCCCGGCCACGGGGGTGGCGGGCAGGTAAGCTGCGGGCGCGCAGTGACCCCTGTTACGAGCCCCCGGCCACGGGGGTGGCGGGCAGGTAAGCTGCGCGTGCGGAGGGCGCGCGGAGTGACCCCTGTTACGAGCCCCCGGCCACGGGGGTGGCGGGCAGGTAAGCTCCGCATAATAATAACACGGACCAGAGCACCTTCGGGACAATACCCCTGTTACGAGCCCAGCGCGTGTGCGGGCGCGGCTGCCGGTGGACCTCGCGTCTCGGGCAGTCCGCGTTACGCGCGCGACGGGTGGCGGGCAGGGTGAGCCCCACCCCTTTGTGAGCGCACCCCGTGCGCAGCGACCCCTGTTACGAGCCCCCGGCCACGGGGGTGGCGGGCAGGTAAGCTGCGCTCGCGCGGCGACCCCTGTTACGAACCCCCGGCCACGGGGGTGGCGGGCAGGTAAGCTGCGGGCGCGCAGTGACCCCTGTTACGAGCCCCCGGCCACGGGGGTGGCGGGCAGGTAAGCTGCGCGTGCGGAGGGCGCGCGGAGTGACCCCTGTTACGAGCCCCCGGCCACGGGGGTGGCGGGCAGGTAAGCTCCGCGCGCCGCGCGCCCACGATCGAACAAGTTGGGTCTGCCTCTAAGAGAAGGAAATCGGGGCCTTGAGGTGTGGGGCTGGCGGGCTTCTGCCCGTTCTCCGCCGCTCCCTTGGCATGGCATGGTAAGGACCGGATGGTGTTGGACACGTGTGCTACTGGGGAAACTGCCGCGGGCTATTCGCTCTCGTTATCCATACCCACTAGATCCATGGTTTAAGCGGTGCTTCATACTAGCGGTTTGGTCGGTCTACCGCCGTGACGCGCCCCCTTTCGGGGGGGTTTGCTGCACGTGTGAGGGGGGTGGCCGAGCCGCCGGTGTTGGGTGCATTACGCCGGCCATGAGGAAGGTGGTTGATGCAGGGGGGAATTGCCTGGGGGGTCAGAGAGAGACACACGGCCGGTGAATGTCCCCACCGGCGCCCGGGAAGGGATTGAGCAACCCGTTTCCCGGGGGTTTTCTCGTAAGTGCCTGAGGGCCGCCCGGAGGGGGGTGAAGCGTCTCGCGCGTGCGGGACGAGACCACACCTTCCGCGTGCCGGCCCTCTGCCGGCGTACCAGGCGGGCAGGAGGCCCGCCACGGGGAGAGACCATGGGGCTCAAGTTGTCGACCTCCACGCGGTGAGCCCTGGAAACTAGTGCAAACTAGGCCAACGACAACACCATGGAGCCGGGGGCCGCGGGGCCCCCGCTCGGGCTTTGGAAGTCAAGTCACCAAAAAAAGAAATTTGACTAAGTGTCTAGGAGCAGGTCCCTTTAAGAAGGCCGACCTGCTATGGTTCTCCACCTGGGTACGGAACGCCAAATTAGTCCCTCTCCTCGCTGGAAGTCCAAAAAAAAGGCGTAAATTTGACTAAGTGTCTAGGAGGATGTCCCTTTAAGAAGGCCGACGTCCCTTGGTTCTCCACCTGGGTACAGAACGCCAAATTAGTCCCTCTCCTAGCTGGAAGTCCAAAAAAAAAGGCGTGAATTTGACTAAGTGTCTAGGAGGATGTCCCTTTAAGAAGGCCGACGTCCCTTGGTTCTCCACCTGGGTACGGAACGCCAAATTAGTCCCTCTCCTAGCTGGAAGTAGTCAAAAAAGGGCGGAAATTTGACTAAGTGTCATTATTTTAGAGTACCAGGCCTCTATAGAAAAGTTTGGTTTTTTGTCTATGTGTCATCATTTTAGAGTACCAGGGCTCTATAGAAAAGTTTGGTTTTTTGTCTATGTGTCATCATTTTAGAGTACCAGGGCTCTATAGAAAAGTTTGATAAATTTGACTAAGTGTCTAGGAGCATTTCCCTTTAAGAAGGCCGACGTGCTATGGTTCTCCACCTGGGTCTGGAACGCCAAATTAGTCCCTCTCCTAGCTGGAAGTCCAAAAAAAAAGGCGTGAATTTGACTAAGTGTCTAGGAGGATGTCCCCTTAAGAAGGCCGACGTCCCTTGGTTCTCCACCTGGGTACAGAACGCCAAATTAGTCCCTCTCCTCGCTGGAAGTCCAAAAAAAAGGCGTGAATTTGACTAAGTGCCTAGGAGGATGTCCCTTTAAGAAGGCCGACGTGCTATGGTTCTCCACCTGGGTCAGGAAAGCATAATTGTCCCTCTCCTCGCTGGAAGTCCAAAAAAAAGGCGTGAATTTGACTAAGTGCCTAGGAGCATTTCCCTTTAAGAAGGCCGACGTGCTATGGTTCTCCACCTGGGTCAGGAAAGCAAAATTGTCCCTCTCCTCGCTGGAAGTCCAAAAAAAAGAGCGTGAATTTGACTAAGTGCCTAGGAGCATTTCCCTTTAAGAAGGCCGACGTGCTATGGTTCTCCACCTGGGTCAGGAAAGCAAAATTGTCCCTCTCCTCGCTGGAAGTCCAAAAAAAAGGCGTGAATTTGACTAAGTGCCTAGGAGCATTTCCCTTTAAGAAGGCCGACGTGCTATGGTTCTCCACCTGGGTCAGGAAAGCAAAATTGTCCCTCTCCTCGCTGGAAGTCCAAAAAAAAGGCGTGAATTTGACTAAGTGCCTAGGAGGATGTCCCTTTAAGAAGGCCGACGTGCTATGGTTCTCCACCTGGGTCAGGAAAGCAAAATTGTCCCTCTCCTCGCTGGAAGTCCAAAAAAAAAAGGTGTAAATTTGACTAAGTGTCTAGGAGCATTTCCCTTTAAGAAGGCCGACCTGCTATGGTTCTCCACCTGGGTCAGGAACGCCAAATTGTCCCTCTCCTCGCTGGAAGTCCAAAAAAAAGGCGTGAATTTGACTAAGTGCCTAGGAGCATTTCCCTTTAAGAAGGCCGACGTGCTATGGTTCTCCACCCGGGTACGGAAAGCAAAATTAGTCCCTCTCCTCGCTGGAAGTCCAAAAAAAAGGCGTAAATTTGACTAAGTGCCTAGGAGGATGTCCCTTTAAGAAGGCTGACCTGCTATGGTTCTCCACCCGGGTGCGGAAAGCAAAATTAGTCCCTCTCCTCGCTGGAAGTCCAAAAAAAAGGCGGAAATTTGACTAAGTGCCTAGGAGGATGTCCCTTTAAGAAGGCTGACCTGCTATGGTTCTCCACCCGGGTACGGAAAGCAAAATTAGTCCCTCTCCTCGCTGGAAGTCCAAAAAAAAGGCGTAAATTTGACTAAGTGCCTAGGAGCATTTCCCTTTAAGAAGGCCGACCTGCTATGGTTCTCCACCCGGGTCCGGAACTCAAAATTAGTCCCTCTCCTAGTTGGAAGTCATCAAAAAAAGGCGGAAATTTGACTAAGTGCCATCATTTTAGAGTACCAGGATTATAGCTGGGGAATTGGAGCCCTCTGGTGGACACTCGCTGCAAATGCACCCTGAATTAAACACATTATTTCCAGTTCTTTTGGTGTTCCCGGGGAATGAGAGGCCTTTTGTGGGCCAGAAAGAGTGGGGGACCCTTGGAGCCCCTATTTTCAGACAGTTTGGCTTATTTCGGTGACGCCGGGGCGTCCATCAGGTCTTCCCGGGGAATGAGAGGCCTTTTGTGGCCATATGTCAACAAAAGAGTGGGGAAATGGAGCCCTCCGGTGGACTCCCGCTGCAAATGCACCCCCCAAATTAAATACATTAATTCCAGGCCTTTTGGGGCCCTATATTCAGACGGTGTGTAGCCCTCCAGTGGACTCCCGCCTCCAATGCACCCCCCAAATTAAAGACATCACCCCCCGAATTAAAGGCATCATTTCCAGTTCTTTTGGGGCCCTATTTTCAGACAGTTTGGCGGATTTCCTTGACGCCGGGGAATGAGAGGCCTTTTGTGGGCCAGAAAGAGTGGGGAACCCTTGGAGCCCCTCTTTTCAGACAGTTTGGCTTATTTCGGTGACGCCGGGGCGTCCATCAGGTCTTCCCGGGGAATGAGAGGCCTTTTGTGGCCATATGTCAACAAAAGAGTGGGGAAATGGAGCCTTCCGGTGGACTCCCGCTGCAAATGCACCCCCCAAATTAAATACATTAATTCCAGGCCTTTTGGGGCCCTATATCCAGACGGTGTGTAGCCCTCCAGTGGACTCCCGCCTCCAATGCACCCCCCAAATTAAAGACATCACCCCCCAAATTAAAGGCATCATTTCCAGTTCTTTTGGGGCCCTATTTTCAGACAGTTTGGCGTATTTCCTTGACGCCGGGGAGTCCTACAGGTGTTCCCGGGGAATGAGAGGCCTTTTGTGGGCCAGAAAGAGTGGGGAACCCTTGGAGCCCCCATTTTCAGACAGTTTGGCTTATTTCGGTGACGCCGGGGCGTCCATCAGGTCTTCCCGGGGAATGAGAGGCCTTTTGTGGCCATATGTCAACAAAAGAGTGGGGAAATGGAGCCCTCCGGTGGACTCCCGCTGCAAATGCACCCCCCAAATTAAATACATTAATTCCAGGCCTTTTGGGGCCCTATATTCAGACGGTGTGGAGCCCTCCAGTGGACTCCCGCCTCCAATGCACCCCCATAATTATAGACATCACCCCCCAAATTAAACACATCATTTCCAGTTCTTTTGGGCCCCTATTTTCAGACGGTTTGGCGTATTTCCTTGACGCCGGGGAGTCCTACAGGTGTTCCCGGGGAATGAGAGGCCTTTTGTGGGCCAGAAAGAGTGGGGAACCCTTGGAGCCCCTATTTTCAGACAGTTTGCCGTATTTCGGTGACGCCGGGGCGTCCATCAGGTCTTCCCGGGGAATGTGAGGCCTTTCGTGGGCCATATTTTCAGACAGATTGGCCTGTTTCAGTGACGCCGAGGCGTCCATCAGGTCTTCCCGGGGAGTGTGAGGCCTTTTGGGGCCCTATTTTCAGACAGAAAAAAAAGAAAAGTAACCCTTACACTACAAATGACAGCGGGGAAACGCCCCCCCAGCAAAGTCACAGGGGAAGTGGGGTAGACAAGTGGAGAGTGTCTGGGGAAAAGTCCACAAAATGATCAAAAATCACACCCAGGTACGAGTGCCACAAGTCCCGCCGCGTCCCACCCGAGTCCGAGGTGCCCCCCACATGCCCAAAACGCACCCAGCAAAGGCGCACTGTGATTGGGAAGAAAAGTTGGAAAAGTGGGCAAAAGTCCGGAAAAATGACCAAAAACCACACCCAGGTTAGAGCCCCACACGTCCTGCAGTCGCACCCGAGTCCTGGGATGCCCAACATGTCCAAAAAAATCAAAAAAAGCCCAAAAAATCAAAAAAATCCCCGGGCCGTATCTTGGACGCCGGCGTACCGCGTTCGGCCCTCGTGCCGTAGTTTGGCGACCGATTGTAAAAATTTGCCGCGACCGGCTAGTTTTTTTCCTTGGAGTAAATAGAGAGTAGATCCAGCAGAAAATATGCACTATAAACAAAGAGAGGGAGTTTGGAGGGGGGCAAAAACGCCCTCTTGGAACTTTTGCAGCAGCACACATCAAACTAGCGGGGAGAAGGCATGCATAGCAAAAGTCCACGAAATGATCCAAAATCACACCCAGGTTCGAGTCCCACAAGTCCCGCCGCGTTCCACCAGGGTTCCGGGGTGCCTACAATGTCCACAACGCACCCAGCAAAGGCGCACTGTGATTGGGAAGAAAAGTTGGGAAAGTGGGCAAAAGTCCCGAATTTGGTCCAAAATCACACCCAGGTTCGAGTCCCACAAGTCCCGCCGCGTTCCACCAGGGTTCCGGGGTGCCTACAATGTCCACAACGCACCCAGCAAAGGCGCACTGTGATTGGGAAGAAAAGTTGGGAAAGTGGGCAAAAGTCCCGAATTTGGTCCAAAATCACACCCAGGTTCGAGTCCCACAAGTCCCGCCGCGTTCCACCAGGGTCTCGGGGTGCCTACAATGTCCACAACTTACCCAGCAAAGGCGCACTGTGATTGGGAAGAAAAGTTGGGAAAGTGGGCAAAAGTCCCGAATTTGGTCCAAAATCACACCCAGGTTCGAGTCCCACAAGTCCCGCCGCGTTCCACCAGTGTCTCGGGGTGCTAACAATGTCCACGACGCACCCAGCAAAGGCGCACTGTGATTGGGAAGAAAAGTTGGGAAAGTGGGCAAAAGTCCCGAATTTGGTCCAAAATCACACCCAGGTTCGAGTCCCACAAGTCCCGCCGCGTTCCACCAGGGTTCCGGGGTGCCTACAATGTCCACAACGCACCCAGCAAAGGCGCACTGTGAGTGGGAAGAAAAGTTGGGAAAGTGGGCAAAAGTCCCGAATTTGGTCCAAAATCACACCCAGGTTCGAGTCCCACAAGTCCCGCCGCGTTCCACCAGGGTTCCGGGGTGCCTGACATGTCCACGACGCACCCAGCAAAGGCGCACTGTGATTGGGAAGAAAAGTTGGGAAAGTGGGCAAAAGTCCCGAATTTGGTCCAAAATCACACCCAGGTTCGAGTCCCACAAGTCCCGCCGCGTTCCACCAGGGTTCCGGGGTGCCTACAATGTCCACGACGCACCCAGCAAAGGCGCACTGTGATTGGGAAGAAAAGTTGGGAAAGTGGGCAAAAGTCCCGAATTTGGTCCAAAATCACACCCAGGTTCGAGTCCCACAAGTCCCGCCGCGTTCCACCAGTGTCTCGGGGTGCCTACAATGTCCACGACGCACCCAGCAAAGGCGCACTGTGATTGGGAAGAAAAGTTGGGAAAGTGGGCAAAAGTCCCGAATTTGGTCCAAAATCACACCCAGGTTCGAGTCCCACAAGTCCCGCCGCGTTCCACCAGTGTCTAGGGGTGCCTACAATGTCCACAACGCACCCAGCAAAGGCGCACTGTGATTGGGAAGAAAAGTTGGGAAAGTGGGCAAAAGTCCCGAATTTTATCCAAAATCACACCCAGGTTCGAGTCCCACAAGTCCCGCCGCGTTCCACCAGGGTTCCGGGGTGCCTACAATGTCCACAACGCACCCAGCAAAGGCGCACTGTGATTGGGAAGAAAAGTTGGGAAAGTGGGCAAAAGTCCCGAATTTGGTCCAAAATCACACCCGGGTTCGAGTCCCACAAGTCCCGCCGCGTTCCACCGGTGTCTCGGGGGTGCCTGGCATGTCCACAACTTACCCAGCAAAGGCGCACTGTGATTGGGAAGAAAAGTTGGGAAAGTGGGCAAAAGTCCCGAATTTGATCCAAAATTATGCCCGGGTTGGAGTACCACGAGTCCGGCCGCGTTCCACCGGTGTCCCGGGGGTGCCTGGCATGTCCACAACTTACCCAGCAAAGGCGCACTGTGATTGGGAAGAAAAGTTGGGAAAGTGGGCAAAAGTCCCGAATTTGATCCAAAATTATGCCCGGGTTGGAGTACCACGAGTCCGGCCGCGTTCCACCGGTGTCCCGGGGGTGCCTGGCATGTCCACAACTTACCCAGCAAAGGCGCACTGTGATTGGGAAGAAAAGTTGGGAAAGTGGGCAAAAGTCCCGAATTTGATCCAAAATTATGCCCGGGTTGGAGTACCACGAGTCCGGCCGCGTTCCACCGGTGTCCCGGGGGTGCCTGCCATGTCCACAACTTACCCAGCAAAGGCGCACTGTGATTGGGAAGAAAAGTTGGGAAAGTGGGCAAAAGTCCCGAATTTGATCCAAAATTATGCCCGGGTTGGAGTACCACGAGTCCGGCCGCGTTCCACCGGTGTCCCGGGGGTGCCTGCCATGTCCACAACTTACCCAGCAAAGGCGCACTGTGATTCAGAAGAAAAGTTGGGAAAGTGGGGAAAAAAAGGACCGGAAAATATCCAAAATTATGCCCGGGTTGGAGTACCACGAGTCCGGCCGCGTTCCACCGGTGTCCCGGGGGTGCCTGGCACGTCCACAACTTACCCAGCAAAGGCGCACTGTCAGTGGGGAAGACCAAACATGTCTCGGATTTTTTCCAAGTACCTTAACGAGAGAGGCTAAAAAGCACCTGTTTTTACCTTCTCTCGTTGTTGTACTTAGAAAAAAAACGAGAAAATAAAAAATCTGGGTTTTTTTCTAAGTACCTTAACGAGAGAGGCTAAAAAAAACCATTTTTTACCTTCTCTCGTTGTTGTACTTAGAAAAAAAACGAGAAAAAAATTTTTCCCCATTCATTTCAATGGGAGTTCATTTTTTTTTTGGGATTTTTTCTAAGTACCTTAACGAGAGAGGCTTAATTTTTCACCTACTTTTTACCTTCTCTCGATTTTTCGTTTTTTACCTGGTCGACCAAAACACCTCCATCTCGTTACTATGTGCACCATGTCTGACAGGCTGAAATCACAGGGAACGCGTCCGAGTCAAAGTGAGCTATTTTCGGACACAAATATGGTGTTTTTCCCCTCTATCCTCTGGTTCTTTTTTCAAACTGATCTTCCAGCATCTGAGCGACAGGGGCTCATGCAGACACCTGTGTCCGCCCGAGGGGCGCCTTCCCGGACACATATATGGTGCTTCCCCCCTCTTTACCCCGGTCCTTTTTCAAACTGATCTTCCAGCATCTGAGCGACAGGGGCTCATGCAGACACCTGTGTCCGCCCGAGGGGCGCCTTCCCGGACACATATATGGTGCTTCCCCCCTCTTTACCCCGGTCCTTTTTCAAACTGCTCTTCCAGCTTCTGAGCGACAGGGGCTCATGCAGACACCTGTGTCCGCCTAAGGGGCGCTATCTCGGACACATTTTCAACTTTTCCCGCATGAATGAAATCCTGGAACTGATTCCACCCAGGTACTTAGGGCTTCCAGGGCTTGAGCGACAGGGGCTCTGTCCGGAGCGTGTGTCCGCCTAGGGGGCGCTGTCTCGGACACATTTTCAACTTTTCCCGCATGGATGAAATCCTGGAACTGATTCCACCCAGGTACTTAGGGCTTCCAGGGCTTGAGCGACAGGGGCTCTGTCCGGAGCGTGTGTCCGCCTAGGGGGCGCTGTCTCGGACACATTTTCAACTTTTCCCGCATGGATGAAATCCTGGAACTGATTCCACCCAGGTACTTAGGGCTTCCAGGGCTTGAGCGACAGGGGCTCTGTCCGGAGCGTGTGTCCGCCTAGGGGGCGCTGTCTCGGACACATTTTCAACTTTTCCCGCATGAATGAAATCCTGGAACTGATTCCACCCAGGTACTTAGGACTTCCAGGGCTTGAGCGACAGGGGCTCTGTCCGGAGCGTGTGTCCGCCTAGGGGGCGCTGTCTCGGACACATTTTCAACTTTTCCCGCATGAATGAAATCCTGGAACTGATTCCACCCAGGTACTTAGGGCTTCCAGGGCTCGAGCGACAGGGGCTCTGTCCGGAGCGTGTGTCCGCCTAGGGGGCGCTGTCTCGGACACATTTTCAACTTTTCCCGCATGAATGAAATCCTGGAACTGATTCCACCCAGGTACTTGGGGCTTCCAGGGCTCGAGCGACAGGGGCTCGGTCCGGAGCGTGTGTCCGCCTAGGGGGCGCTGTCTCGGACACATTTTCAACTTTTCCCGCATGAATGAAATCCTGGAACTGATTCCACCCAGGTACTTGGTGCTTCCAGGGCTCGAGCGACAGGGGCTCGGTCCGGAGCGCGCGTCCGCCTAGGGGGCGCTGTCTCGGACACATTTTCAACTTTTCCCGTATGAATGAAATCCTGGACCTCCGTCCAGGTACTCGGGGCTTCCCAGGACTTGAG
>NW_027316584.1:135000-167500 GCF_033978685.3 Nerophis lumbriciformis | reverse complement strand
AAGGCGGAAATTTGACTAAGTGTCATTATTTTAGAGTACCAGGCCTCTATAGAAAAGTTTGGTTTTTTGTCTATGTGTCATCATTTTAGAGTACCAGGCCTCTATAGAAAAGTTTGGTTTTTTGTCTATGTGTCATCATTTTAGAGTACCAGGCCTCTATAGAAAAGTTTGGTAAATTTGACTAAGTGTCTAGGAGCATTTCCCTTTAAGAAGGCCGACCTGCTATGGTTCTCCACCCGGGTACGGAAAGCAAAATTAGTCCCTCTCCTCGCTGGAAGTCCAAAAAAAAAAGGCGTGAATTTGACTAAGTGTCTAGGAGCATGTCCCTTTAAGAAGGCCGACATGCTATGGTTCTCCACCTGGGTACAGAACGCCAAATTAGTCCATCTCCTAGCTGGAAGTCCAAAAAAAAGGCGTGAATTTGACTAAGTGCCTAGGAGGATGTCCCTTTAAGAAGGCTGACCTGCTATGGTTCTCCACCCGGGTACGGAAAGCAAAATTAGTCCCTCTCCTCGCTGGAAGTCCAAAAAAAAGGCGTAAATTTGACTAAGTGCCTAGGAGGATGTCCCTTTAAGAAGGCCGACGTGCTATGGTTCTCCACCCGGGTCCGGAACTCAAAATTAGTCCCTCTCCTAGTTGGAAGTCATCAAAAAAAGGCGGAAATTTGACTAAGTGCCATCATTTTAGAGTACCAGGACTATAGTGGGGGAATTGGAGCCCTCTGGTGGACACTCGCTGCAAATGCACCCTGAATTAAAGACATTATTTCCAGTTCTTTTGGGGCCCTATTTTCAGGCGTAAATTTGACTAAGTGTCTAGGGGCATGTCCCTTTAAGAAGGCCGACCTGCTATGGTTCTCCACCTGGGTCTGGAACGCCAAATTAGTCCCTCTCCTCGCTGGAAGTCCAAAAAAAAGGCGTGAATTTGACTAAGTGCCTAGGAGCATTTCCCTTTAAGAAGGCCGACGTGCTATGGTTCTCCACCCGGGTACGGAAAGCAAAATTAGTCCCTCTCCTCGCTGGAAGTCCAAAAAAAAGGCGTGAATTTGACTAAGTGCCTAGGAGCATTTCCCTTTAAGAAGGCCGACGTGCTATGGTTCTCCACCTGGGTCAGGAAAGCAAAATTGTCCCTCTCCTCGCTGGAAGTCCAAAAAAAAGGCGTGAATTTGACTAAGTGCCTAGGAGCATTTCCCTTTAAGAAGGCCGACGTGCTATGGTTCTCCACCTGGGTACGGAACGCCAAATTAGTCCCTCTCCTAGCTGGAAGTCCAAAAAAAAAGGCGTGAATTTGACTAAGTGTCTAGGAGGATGTCCCTTTAAGAAGGCCGACGTCCCTTGGTTCTCCACCTGGGTACGGAACGCCAAATTAGTCCCTCTCCTAGCTGGAAGTAGTCAAAAAAAGGCGGAAATTTGACTAAGTGCCTAGGAGGATGTCCCTTTAAGAAGGCCGACGTGCTATGGTTCTCCACCTGGGTACAGAACGCCAAATTAGTCCCTCTCCTCGCTGGAAGTCCAAAAAAAAGGCGTGAATTTGACTAAGTGCCTAGGAGGATGTCACCTTAAGAAGGCCGACGTGCTATGGTTCTCCACCTGGGTACGGAACGCCAAATTAGTCCCTCTCCTCGCTGGAAGTCCAAAAAAAAGGCGTAAATTTGACTAAGTGCCTAGGAGGATGTCCCTTTAAGAAGGCCGACGTGCTATGGTTCTCCACCTGGGTACGGAACGCCAAATTAGTCCCTCTCCTCGCTGGAAGTCCAAAAAAAAGGCGTAAATTTGACTAAGTGCCTAGGAGGATGTCCCTTTAAGAAGGCCGACGTGCTATGGTTCTCCACCTGGGTACGGAACGCCAAATTAGTCCCTCTCCTCGCTGGAAGTCCAAAAAAAAGGCGGAAATTTGACTAAGTGCCTAGGAGGATGTCCCTTTAAGAAGGCCGACGTGCTATGGTTCTCCACCCGGGTCCGTAACTCAAAATTAGTCCCTCTCCTAGCTGGAAGTAGTCAAAAAAAGGCGGAAATTTGACTAAGTGTCATTATTTTAGAGTACCAGGCCTCTATAGAAAAGTTTGGTTTTTTGTCTATGTGTCATCATTTTAGAGTACCAGGCCTCTAGAGAAAAGTTTGGTTTTTTGTCTATGTGTCATCATTTTAGAGTACCAGGGCTCTATAGAAAAGTTTGGTAAATTTGACTAAGTGTCTAGGAGCATTTCCCTTTAAGAAGGCCGACCTGCTATGGTTCTCCACCTGGGTACGGAACGCCAAATTAGTCCCTCTCCTCGCTGGAAGTCCAAAAAAAAGGCGTGAATTTGACTAAGTGCCTAGGAGGATGTCCCTTTAAGAAGGCCGACGTGCTATGGTTCTCCACCTGGGTCAGGAAAGCAAAATTGTCCCTCTCCTCGCTGGAAGTCCAAAAAAAAGGCGTGAATTTGACTAAGTGCCTAGGAGCATTTCCCTTTAAGAAGGCCGACGTGCTATGGTTCTCCACCTGGGTCAGGAAAGCAAAATTGTCCCTCTCCTCGCTGGAAGTCCAAAAAAAAGGCGTGAATTTGACTAAGTGCCTAGGAGCATTTCCCTTTAAGAAGGCCGACGTGCTATGGTTCTCCACCTGGGTCAGGAAAGCAAAATTGTCCCTCTCCTCGCTGGAAGTCCAAAAAAAAGGCGTGAATTTGACTAAGTGCCTAGGAGCATTTCCCTTTAAGAAGGCCGACGTGCTATGGTTCTCCACCTGGGTCAGGAAAGCAAAATTGTCCCTCTCCTCGCTGGAAGTCCAAAAAAAAGGCGTGAATTTGACTAAGTGCCTAGGAGGATGTCCCTTTAAGAAGGCCGACGTGCTATGGTTCTCCACCTGGGTCAGGAAAGCAAAATTGTCCCTCTCCTCGCTGGAAGTCCAAAAAAAAGGCGTGAATTTGACTAAGTGCCTAGGAGCATTTCCCTTTAAGAAGGCCGACGTGCTATGGTTCTCCACCTGGGTCAGGAAAGCAAAATTGTCCCTCTCCTCGCTGGAAGTCCAAAAAAAAGGCGTGAATTTGACTAAGTGCCTAGGAGCATTTCCCTTTAAGAAGGCCGACGTGCTATGGTTCTCCACCCGGGTACGGAAAGCAAAATTAGTCCCTCTCCTCGCTGGAAGTCCAAAAAAAAGGCGTAAATTTGACTAAGTGCCTAGGAGGATGTCCCTTTAAGAAGGCCGACGTGCTATGGTTCTCCACCCGGGTCCGGAACTCAAAATTAGTCCCTCTCCTAGTTGGAAGTCATCAAAAAAAGGCGGAAATTTGACTAAGTGCCATCATTTTAGAGTACCAGGACTATAGTGGGGGAATTGGAGCCCTCTGGTGGACACTCGCTGCAAATGCACCCTGAATTAAAGACATTATTTCCAGTTCTTTTGGGGCCCTATTTTCAGGCGTAAATTTGACTAAGTGTCTAGGGGCATGTCCCTTTAAGAAGGCCGACCTGCTATGGTTCTCCACCTGGGTCTGGAACGCCAAATTAGTCCCTCTCCTCGCTGGAAGTCCAAAAAAAAGGCGTGAATTTGACTAAGTGCCTAGGAGCATTTCCCTTTAAGAAGGCCGACGTGCTATGGTTCTCCACCCGGGTACGGAAAGCAAAATTAGTCCCTCTCCTCGCTGGAAGTCCAAAAAAAAGGCGTGAATTTGACTAAGTGCCTAGGAGCATTTCCCTTTAAGAAGGCCGACGTGCTATGGTTCTCCACCTGGGTCAGGAAAGCAAAATTGTCCCTCTCCTCGCTGGAAGTCCAAAAAAAAGGCGTGAATTTGACTAAGTGCCTAGGAGGATGTCCCTTTAAGAAGGCCGACGTGCTATGGTTCTCCACCTGGGTCAGGAAAGCAAAATTGTCCCTCTCCTCGCTGGAAGTCCAAAAAAAAGGCGTGAATTTGACTAAGTGCCTAGGAGCATTTCCCTTTAAGAAGGCCGACGTGCTATGGTTCTCCACCCGGGTACGGAAAGCAAAATTAGTCCCTCTCCTCGCTGGAAGTCCAAAAAAAAGGCGTAAATTTGACTAAGTGCCTAGGAGGATGTCCCTTTAAGAAGGCTGACCTGCTATGGTTCTCCACCCGGGTGCGGAAAGCAAAATTAGTCCCTCTCCTCGCTGGAAGTCCAAAAAAAAGGTGTAAATTTGACTAAGTGCCTAGGAGGATGTCCCTTTAAGAAGGCCGACGTGCTATGGTCCTCCACCTGGGTCAGGAACGCAAAATTGTCCCTCTCCTCGCTGGAAGTCCAAAAAAAAGGTGTAAATTTGACTAAGTGCCTAGGAGGATGTCCCTTTAAGAAGGCCGACGTGCTATGGTCCTCCACCTGGGTCAGGAACGCAAAATTGTCCCTCTCCTCGCTGGAAGTCCAAAAAAAAGGTGTAAATTTGACTAAGTGCCTAGGAGGATGTCCCTTTAAGAAGGCCGACGTGCTATGGTTCTCCACCCGGGTCCGGAACTCAAAATTAGTCCCTCTCCTAGTTGGAAGTCATCAAAAAAAGGCGGAAATTTGACTAAGTGCCATCATTTTAGAGTACCAGGACTATAGCTGGGGAATTGGAGCCCTCTGGTGGACACTCGCTGCAAATGCACCCTGAATTAAACACATTATTTCCAGTTCTTTTGGGGCCCTATTTTCAGACGTTGTGGAGCCCTCCAGTGGACTCCCGCCTCCAATGCACCCCCCAAATTAAAGACATCACCCCCCCAAACTAAAGACATTATTTCCAGTTCTTTTGGGGGCCTGTTTTCAGCCGGTTTGGCGTATTTCCTTGACGCCGGGGAGTCCTACAGGTGTTCCCGGGGAATGAGAGGCCTTTTGTGGGCCAGAAAGAGTGGGGAACCCTTGGAGCCCCTATTTTCAGACAGTTTGGCTTATTTCGGTGACGCCGGGGCGTCCATCAGGTCTTCCCGGGGAATGAGAGGCCTTTTGTGGCCATATGTCAACAAAAGAGTGGGGAAATGGAGCCCTCCGGTGGACTCCCGCTGCAAATGCACCCCCCAAATTAAATACATTAATTCCAGGCCTTTTGGGGCCCTATATTCAGACGGTGTGGAGCCCTCCAGTGGACTCCCGCCTCCAATGCACCCCCATAATTATAGACATCACCCCCCAAATTAAACACATTATTTCCAGTTCTTTTGGGCCTCTATTTTCAGACGGTTTGGCGTATTTCCTTGACGCCGGGGAGTCCTACAGGTGTTCCCGGGGAATGAGAGGCCTTTTGTGGGCCAGAAAGAGTGGGGAACCCTTGGAGCCCCTATTTTCAGACAGTTTGCCGTATTTCGGTGACGCCGGGGCGTCCATCAGGTCTTCCCGGGGAATGTGAGGCCTTTCGTGGGCCATATTTTCAGACAGATTGGCCTGTTTCAGTGACGCCGAGGCGTCCATCAGGTCTTCCCGGGGAGTGTGAGGCCTTTTGGGGCCCTATTTTCAGACAGAAAAAAAAGAAAAGTAACCCTTACACTACAAAGGACAGCGGGGAAACGCCCCCCCAGCAAAGTCACAGGGGAAGTGGGGTAGACAAGTGGAGAGTGTCTGGGGAAAAGTCCACAAAATGATCAAAAATCACACACAGGTACGAGTGCCACAAGTCCCGCCGCGTCCCACCCGAGTCCGAGGTGCCCCCCACATGCCCAAAACGCACCCAGCAAAGGTGCACTGTGAGTGGGGAAGAAAAGTTGGAAAAGTGGGCAAAAGTCCCGAATTTGATCCAAAATTATACCCAGGTTCGAGTCCCACAAGTCCCGCCGCGTTCCACCAGTGTCTCGGGGTGCCTACAATGTCCACAACTTACCCAGCAAAGGTGCACTGTGATTGGGAAGAAAAGTTGGGAAAGTGGGCAAAAGTCCCGAATTTGGTCCAAAATCACACCCAGGTTCGAGTCCCACAAGTCCCGCCGCGTTCCACCAGGGTTCCGGGGTGCCTACAATGTCCACAACGCACCCAGCAAAGGCGCACTGTGATTGGGAAGAAAAGTTGGGAAAGTGGGCAAAAGTCCGGAAAAATGACCAAAAACCACACCCAGGTTAGAGCCCCACACGTCCTGCAGTCGCACCCGAGTCCTGGGATGCCCAACATGTCCAAAAAAATCAAAAAAAGCCCAAAAAATCAAAAAAATCCCCGGGCCGTATCTTGGACGCCGGCGTACCGCGTTCGGCCCTCGTGCCGTAGTTTGGCGACCGATTGTAAAAATTTGCCGCGACCGGCTAGTTTTTTTCCTTGGAGTAAATAGAGAGTAGATCCAGCAGAAAATATGCACTATAAACAAAGAGAGGGAG
Organism: Nerophis lumbriciformis; assembly: GCF_033978685.3. NCBI lineage: Eukaryota > Metazoa > Chordata > Actinopteri > Syngnathiformes > Syngnathidae > Nerophis > Nerophis lumbriciformis. The sequence continues at coordinate 161,238 of NW_027316584.1, read as the reverse complement.
TTTGGAGGGGGGCAAAAACGCCCTCTTGGAACTTTTGCAGCAGCACACATCAAACTAGCGGGGAGAAGGCATGCATAGCAAAAGTCCACGAAATGATCCAAAATCACACCCAGGTTCGAGTCCCACAAGTCCCGCCGCGTTCCACCAGGGTTCCGGGGTGCCTACAATGTCCACAACGCACCCAGCAAAGGCGCACTGTGATTGGGAAGAAAAGTTGGGAAAGTGGGCAAAAGTCCCGAATTTGGTCCAAAATCACACCCAGGTTCGAGTCCCACAAGTCCCGCCGCGTTCCACCAGGGTTCCGGGGTGCCTACAATGTCCACAACGCACCCAGCAAAGGCGCACTGTGATTGGGAAGAAAAGTTGGGAAAGTGGGCAAAAGTCCCGAATTTGGTCCAAAATCACACCCAGGTTCGAGTCCCACAAGTCCCGCCGCGTTCCACCAGGGTCTCGGGGTGCCTACAATGTCCACAACTTACCCAGCAAAGGCGCACTGTGATTGGGAAGAAAAGTTGGGAAAGTGGGCAAAAGTCCCGAATTTGGTCCAAAATCACACCCAGGTTCGAGTCCCACAAGTCCCGCCGCGTTCCACCAGTGTCTCGGGGTGCTAACAATGTCCACGACGCACCCAGCAAAGGCGCACTGTGATTGGGAAGAAAAGTTGGGAAAGTGGGCAAAAGTCCCGAATTTGGTCCAAAATCACACCCAGGTTCGAGTCCCACAAGTCCCGCCGCGTTCCACCAGGGTTCCGGGGTGCCTACAATGTCCACAACGCACCCAGCAAAGGCGCACTGTGAGTGGGAAGAAAAGTTGGGAAAGTGGGCAAAAGTCCCGAATTTGGTCCAAAATCACACCCAGGTTCGAGTCCCACAAGTCCCGCCGCGTTCCACCAGGGTTCCGGGGTGCCTGACATGTCCACGACGCACCCAGCAAAGGCGCACTGTGATTGGGAAGAAAAGTTGGGAAAGTGGGCAAAAGTCCCGAATTTGGTCCAAAATCACACCCAGGTTCGAGTCCCACAAGTCCCGCCGCGTTCCACCAGGGTTCCGGGGTGCCTACAATGTCCACGACGCACCCAGCAAAGGCGCACTGTGATTGGGAAGAAAAGTTGGGAAAGTGGGCAAAAGTCCCGAATTTGGTCCAAAATCACACCCAGGTTCGAGTCCCACAAGTCCCGCCGCGTTCCACCAGTGTCTCGGGGTGCCTACAATGTCCACGACGCACCCAGCAAAGGCGCACTGTGATTGGGAAGAAAAGTTGGGAAAGTGGGCAAAAGTCCCGAATTTGGTCCAAAATCACACCCAGGTTCGAGTCCCACAAGTCCCGCCGCGTTCCACCAGTGTCTAGGGGTGCCTACAATGTCCACAACGCACCCAGCAAAGGCGCACTGTGATTGGGAAGAAAAGTTGGGAAAGTGGGCAAAAGTCCCGAATTTTATCCAAAATCACACCCAGGTTCGAGTCCCACAAGTCCCGCCGCGTTCCACCAGGGTTCCGGGGTGCCTACAATGTCCACAACGCACCCAGCAAAGGCGCACTGTGATTGGGAAGAAAAGTTGGGAAAGTGGGCAAAAGTCCCGAATTTGGTCCAAAATCACACCCGGGTTCGAGTCCCACAAGTCCCGCCGCGTTCCACCGGTGTCTCGGGGGTGCCTGGCATGTCCACAACTTACCCAGCAAAGGCGCACTGTGATTGGGAAGAAAAGTTGGGAAAGTGGGCAAAAGTCCCGAATTTGATCCAAAATTATGCCCGGGTTGGAGTACCACGAGTCCGGCCGCGTTCCACCGGTGTCCCGGGGGTGCCTGGCATGTCCACAACTTACCCAGCAAAGGCGCACTGTGATTGGGAAGAAAAGTTGGGAAAGTGGGCAAAAGTCCCGAATTTGATCCAAAATTATGCCCGGGTTGGAGTACCACGAGTCCGGCCGCGTTCCACCGGTGTCCCGGGGGTGCCTGGCATGTCCACAACTTACCCAGCAAAGGCGCACTGTGATTGGGAAGAAAAGTTGGGAAAGTGGGCAAAAGTCCCGAATTTGATCCAAAATTATGCCCGGGTTGGAGTACCACGAGTCCGGCCGCGTTCCACCGGTGTCCCGGGGGTGCCTGCCATGTCCACAACTTACCCAGCAAAGGCGCACTGTGATTGGGAAGAAAAGTTGGGAAAGTGGGCAAAAGTCCCGAATTTGATCCAAAATTATGCCCGGGTTGGAGTACCACGAGTCCGGCCGCGTTCCACCGGTGTCCCGGGGGTGCCTGCCATGTCCACAACTTACCCAGCAAAGGCGCACTGTGATTCAGAAGAAAAGTTGGGAAAGTGGGGAAAAAAAGGACCGGAAAATATCCAAAATTATGCCCGGGTTGGAGTACCACGAGTCCGGCCGCGTTCCACCGGTGTCCCGGGGGTGCCTGGCACGTCCACAACTTACCCAGCAAAGGCGCACTGTCAGTGGGGAAGACCAAACATGTCTCGGATTTTTTCCAAGTACCTTAACGAGAGAGGCTAAAAAGCACCTGTTTTTACCTTCTCTCGTTGTTGTACTTAGAAAAAAAACGAGAAAATAAAAAATCTGGGTTTTTTTCTAAGTACCTTAACGAGAGAGGCTAAAAAAAACCATTTTTTACCTTCTCTCGTTGTTGTACTTAGAAAAAAAACGAGAAAAAAATTTTTCCCCATTCATTTCAATGGGAGTTCATTTTTTTTTTGGGATTTTTTCTAAGTACCTTAACGAGAGAGGCTTAATTTTTCACCTACTTTTTACCTTCTCTCGATTTTTCGTTTTTTACCTGGTCGACCAAAACACCTCCATCTCGTTACTATGTGCACCATGTCTGACAGGCTGAAATCACAGGGAACGCGTCCGAGTCAAAGTGAGCTATTTTCGGACACAAATATGGTGTTTTTCCCCTCTATCCTCTGGTTCTTTTTTCAAACTGATCTTCCAGCATCTGAGCGACAGGGGCTCATGCAGACACCTGTGTCCGCCCGAGGGGCGCCTTCCCGGACACATATATGGTGCTTCCCCCCTCTTTACCCCGGTCCTTTTTCAAACTGATCTTCCAGCATCTGAGCGACAGGGGCTCATGCAGACACCTGTGTCCGCCCGAGGGGCGCCTTCCCGGACACATATATGGTGCTTCCCCCCTCTTTACCCCGGTCCTTTTTCAAACTGATCTTCCAGCATCTGAGCGACAGGGGCTCATGCAGACACCTGTGTCCGCCCGAGGGGCGCCTTCCCGGACACATATATGGTGCTTTCCCCCTCTTTACCCCGGTCCTTTTTCAAACTGCTCTTCCAGCATCTGAGCGACAGGGGCTCATGCAGACACCTGTGTCCGCCTAAGGGGCGCCTTCTCGGACACATTTTCAACTTTTCCCGCATGAATGAAATCCTGGAACTGATTCCACCCAGGTACTTAGGGCTTCCAGGGCTTGAGCGACAGGGGCTCTGTCCGGAGCGTGTGTCCGCCTAGGGGGCGCTGTCCCGGACACATTTTCAACTTTTCCCGCATGGATGAAATCCTGGAACTGATTCCACCCAGGTACTTAGGGCTTCCAGGGCTTGAGCGACAGGGGCTCTGTCCGGAGCGTGTGTCCGCCTAGGGGGCGCTGTCTCGGACACATTTTCAACTTTTCCCGCATGGATGAAATCCTGGAACTGATTCCACCCAGGTACTTGGGGCTTCCAGGGCTTGAGCGACAGGGGCTCTGTCCGGAGCGTGTGTCCGCCTAGGGGGCGCTGTCTCGGACACATTTTCAACTTTTCCCGCATGGATGAAATCCTGGAACTGATTCCACCCAGGTACTTAGGGCTTCCAGGGCTTGAGCGACAGGGGCTCTGTCCGGAGCGTGTGTCCGCCTAGAGGGCGCTGTCTCGGACACATTTTCAACTTTTCCCGCATGAATGAAATCCTGGAACTGATTCCACCCAGGTACTTAGGGCTTCCAGGGCTTGAGCGACAGGGGCTCTGTCCGGAGCGTGTGTCCGCCTAGAGGGCGCTGTCTCGGACACATTTTCAACTTTTCCCGCATGAATGAAATCCTGGAACTGATTCCACCCAGGTACTTAGGGCTTCCAGGGCTTGAGCGACAGGGGCTCTGTCCGGAGTGTGTGTCCGCCTAGGGGGCGCTGTCTCGGACACATTTTCAACTTTTCCCGCATGGATGAAATCCTGGAACTGATTCCACCCAGGTACTTAGGACTTCCAGGGCTTGAGCGACAGGGGCTCTGTCCGGAGCGTGTGTCCGCCTAGGGGGCGCTGTCTCGGACACATTTTCAACTTTTCCCGCATGAATGAAATCCTGGAACTGATTCCACCCAGGTACTTGGTGCTTCCAGGGCTCGAGCGACAGGGGCTCGGTCCGGAGCGCGCGTCCGCCTAGGGGGCGCTGTCTCGGACACATTTTCAACTTTTCCTGTATGAATGAAATCCTGGACCTCCGTCCAGGTACTCGGGGCTTCCCAGGACTTGAGCGACAGGGGCTCGGACCTGGGAAAAGCCCCGGCCCACTTCCCCTTTCCCCTCTAACCCTCTGGTAAACACGACTTGCCACGGAGTGGCCCTCACCGGCCGGCGTCAGCCGGTTACCCAGGTGGGGGATTCCTCCGGCCCTGCAGGTCTGCCTCTATTGCCGCCCGGCAAGCCCGATTTGAAGCGAGATCGAGACGACCCGTCTGCCCTAGTTGTCCTACATCGGACCCGCTCCGGCTCGGCCCCAGCGTCCCTTCGCGCATATGCCATCCGGGCCCACGCCCCGGGTGGTGCCGGAGGGCCTGGGCAGCGACGGCTGCGGTGCTTCCGGAAACACCTTTTTCGAACCCTAGGCGGCGCCATGAGACACTGCGCGCAACCCATGCCACCCCTTCGTAGACCCGGCAGGACAGCGTGCCGAAAACCACTCTCAGCCGAGCATGATGTTGGCCCCGCGGGACTCCTCGGGCTGTGTGCGACGGCTCACGGCCCGTGCAAGCCGCTTGCGCGCTGACTGAAAGGCAAGTGTCACCGAACGTTCGGCTTGGCCGGTAGGCATCCCGGCCGGGAATCACAGAAGCCAGTAAACACGCTAGCGGGTCTACCTGGTTGATCCTGCCAGTAGCATATGCTTGTCTCAAAGATTAAGCCATGCAAGTGCAAGTGCAAACGAGTTTGACAGTGAAACTACGAATGGCTCATTAAATCAGTTATGGTTCCTTTGAACACTCCACCGTTACTTGGATAACTGTGGCAATTCTAGAGCTAATACATGCATACGAGCGCTGACCCTGGACGGGGATGCGCGCATTTATCAGAGCGAAAACCCATACGGGATTCTAAGGATGGTGTTCGGGTGCCTGGACTGGTTCTAATGAGGTAGCTGAAGGGGGATCGGGCCCCTCAAAACAACAATATAAATGGCACCACACGGGGACCGGGCCCCTTAAGCTGTGGTAATCTGAGACCGGCAAGCTCTGGCCACTGGAGGCGTGGTAGTCTTGCCTTAATATTTATATGGACGCCATGAGAAGGTTCCTCATGTGCTGACATAATAATAACACGGACCAGAGCACCTTCGGGACAATACCCCTGTTACGAGCCCAGCGCGTGTGCGGGCGCGGCTGCCGGTGGACCTCGCGTCTCGGGCAGTCCGCGTTACGCGCGCGACGGGTGGCGGGCAGGGTGAGCCCCACCCCTTTGTGAGCGCACCCCGTGCGCAGCGACCCCTGTTACGAGCCCCCGGCCACGGGGGTGGCGGGCAGGTAAGCTGCGCTCGCGCGGCGACCCCTGTTACGAACCCCCGGCCACGGGGGTGGCGGGCAGGTAAGCTGCGGGCGCGCAGTGACCCCTGTTACGAGCCCCCGGCCACGGGGGTGGCGGGCAGGTAAGCTGCGCGTGCGGAGGGCGCGCGGAGTGACCCCTGTTACGAGCCCCCGGCCACGGGGGTGGCGGGCAGGTAAGCTCCGCATAATAATAACACGGACCAGAGCACCTTCGGGACAATACCCCTGTTACGAGCCCAGCGCGTGTGCGGGCGCGGCTGCCGGTGGACCTCGCGTCTCGGGCAGTCCGCGTTACGCGCGCGACGGGTGGCGGGCAGGGTGAGCCCCACCCCTTTGTGAGCGCACCCCGTGCGCAGCGACCCCTGTTACGAGCCCCCGGCCACGGGGGTGGCGGGCAGGTAAGCTGCGCTCGCGCGGCGACCCCTGTTACGAACCCCCGGCCACGGGGGTGGCGGGCAGGTAAGCTGCGGGCGCGCAGTGACCCCTGTTACGAGCCCCCGGCCACGGGGGTGGCGGGCAGGTAAGCTGCGCGTGCGGAGGGCGCGCGGAGTGACCCCTGTTACGAGCCCCCGGCCACGGGGGTGGCGGGCAGGTAAGCTCCGCGCGCCGCGCGCCCACGATCGAACAAGTTGGGTCTGCCTCTAAGAGAAGGAAATCGGGGCCTTGAGGTGTGGGGCTGGCGGGCTTCTGCCCGTTCTCCGCCGCTCCCTTGGCATGGCATGGTAAGGACCGGATGGTGTTGGACACGTGTGCTACTGGGGAAACTGCCGCGGGCTATTCGCTCTCGTTATCCATACCCACTAGATCCATGGTTTAAGCGGTGCTTCATACTAGCGGTTTGGTCGGTCTACCGCCGTGACGCGCCCCCTTTCGGGGGGGTTTGCTGCACGTGTGAGGGGGGTGGCCGAGCCGCCGGTGTTGGGTGCATTACGCCGGCCATGAGGAAGGTGGTTGATGCAGGGGGGAATTGCCTGGGGGGTCAGAGAGAGACACACGGCCGGTGAATGTCCCCACCGGCGCCCGGGAAGGGATTGAGCAACCCGTTTCCCGGGGGTTTTCTCGTAAGTGCCTGAGGGCCGCCCGGAGGGGGGTGAAGCGTCTCGCGCGTGCGGGACGAGACCACACCTTCCGCGTGCCGGCCCTCTGCCGGCGTACCAGGCGGGCAGGAGGCCCGCCACGGGGAGAGACCATGGGGCTCAAGTTGTCGACCTCCACGCGGTGAGCCCTGGAAACTAGTGCAAACTAGGCCAACGACAACACCATGGAGCCGGGGGCCGCGGGGCCCCCGCTCGGGCTTTGGAAGTCAAGTCACCAAAAAAAGAAATTTGACTAAGTGTCTAGGAGCAGGTCCCTTTAAGAAGGCCGACCTGCTATGGTTCTCCACCTGGGTACGGAACGCCAAATTAGTCCCTCTCCTCGCTGGAAGTCCAAAAAAAAGGCGTAAATTTGACTAAGTGTCTAGGAGGATGTCCCTTTAAGAAGGCCGACGTCCCTTGGTTCTCCACCTGGGTACAGAACGCCAAATTAGTCCCTCTCCTAGCTGGAAGTCCAAAAAAAAAGGCGTGAATTTGACTAAGTGTCTAGGAGGATGTCCCTTTAAGAAGGCCGACGTCCCTTGGTTCTCCACCTGGGTACGGAACGCCAAATTAGTCCCTCTCCTAGCTGGAAGTAGTCAAAAAAGGGCGGAAATTTGACTAAGTGTCATTATTTTAGAGTACCAGGCCTCTATAGAAAAGTTTGGTTTTTTGTCTATGTGTCATCATTTTAGAGTACCAGGGCTCTATAGAAAAGTTTGGTTTTTTGTCTATGTGTCATCATTTTAGAGTACCAGGGCTCTATAGAAAAGTTTGATAAATTTGACTAAGTGTCTAGGAGCATTTCCCTTTAAGAAGGCCGACGTGCTATGGTTCTCCACCTGGGTCTGGAACGCCAAATTAGTCCCTCTCCTAGCTGGAAGTCCAAAAAAAAAGGCGTGAATTTGACTAAGTGTCTAGGAGGATGTCCCCTTAAGAAGGCCGACGTCCCTTGGTTCTCCACCTGGGTACAGAACGCCAAATTAGTCCCTCTCCTCGCTGGAAGTCCAAAAAAAAGGCGTGAATTTGACTAAGTGCCTAGGAGGATGTCCCTTTAAGAAGGCCGACGTGCTATGGTTCTCCACCTGGGTCAGGAAAGCATAATTGTCCCTCTCCTCGCTGGAAGTCCAAAAAAAAGGCGTGAATTTGACTAAGTGCCTAGGAGCATTTCCCTTTAAGAAGGCCGACGTGCTATGGTTCTCCACCTGGGTCAGGAAAGCAAAATTGTCCCTCTCCTCGCTGGAAGTCCAAAAAAAAGAGCGTGAATTTGACTAAGTGCCTAGGAGCATTTCCCTTTAAGAAGGCCGACGTGCTATGGTTCTCCACCTGGGTCAGGAAAGCAAAATTGTCCCTCTCCTCGCTGGAAGTCCAAAAAAAAGGCGTGAATTTGACTAAGTGCCTAGGAGCATTTCCCTTTAAGAAGGCCGACGTGCTATGGTTCTCCACCTGGGTCAGGAAAGCAAAATTGTCCCTCTCCTCGCTGGAAGTCCAAAAAAAAGGCGTGAATTTGACTAAGTGCCTAGGAGGATGTCCCTTTAAGAAGGCCGACGTGCTATGGTTCTCCACCTGGGTCAGGAAAGCAAAATTGTCCCTCTCCTCGCTGGAAGTCCAAAAAAAAAAGGTGTAAATTTGACTAAGTGTCTAGGAGCATTTCCCTTTAAGAAGGCCGACCTGCTATGGTTCTCCACCTGGGTCAGGAACGCCAAATTGTCCCTCTCCTCGCTGGAAGTCCAAAAAAAAGGCGTGAATTTGACTAAGTGCCTAGGAGCATTTCCCTTTAAGAAGGCCGACGTGCTATGGTTCTCCACCCGGGTACGGAAAGCAAAATTAGTCCCTCTCCTCGCTGGAAGTCCAAAAAAAAGGCGTAAATTTGACTAAGTGCCTAGGAGGATGTCCCTTTAAGAAGGCTGACCTGCTATGGTTCTCCACCCGGGTGCGGAAAGCAAAATTAGTCCCTCTCCTCGCTGGAAGTCCAAAAAAAAGGCGGAAATTTGACTAAGTGCCTAGGAGGATGTCCCTTTAAGAAGGCTGACCTGCTATGGTTCTCCACCCGGGTACGGAAAGCAAAATTAGTCCCTCTCCTCGCTGGAAGTCCAAAAAAAAGGCGTAAATTTGACTAAGTGCCTAGGAGCATTTCCCTTTAAGAAGGCCGACCTGCTATGGTTCTCCACCCGGGTCCGGAACTCAAAATTAGTCCCTCTCCTAGTTGGAAGTCATCAAAAAAAGGCGGAAATTTGACTAAGTGCCATCATTTTAGAGTACCAGGATTATAGCTGGGGAATTGGAGCCCTCTGGTGGACACTCGCTGCAAATGCACCCTGAATTAAACACATTATTTCCAGTTCTTTTGGTGTTCCCGGGGAATGAGAGGCCTTTTGTGGGCCAGAAAGAGTGGGGGACCCTTGGAGCCCCTATTTTCAGACAGTTTGGCTTATTTCGGTGACGCCGGGGCGTCCATCAGGTCTTCCCGGGGAATGAGAGGCCTTTTGTGGCCATATGTCAACAAAAGAGTGGGGAAATGGAGCCCTCCGGTGGACTCCCGCTGCAAATGCACCCCCCAAATTAAATACATTAATTCCAGGCCTTTTGGGGCCCTATATTCAGACGGTGTGTAGCCCTCCAGTGGACTCCCGCCTCCAATGCACCCCCCAAATTAAAGACATCACCCCCCGAATTAAAGGCATCATTTCCAGTTCTTTTGGGGCCCTATTTTCAGACAGTTTGGCGGATTTCCTTGACGCCGGGGAATGAGAGGCCTTTTGTGGGCCAGAAAGAGTGGGGAACCCTTGGAGCCCCTCTTTTCAGACAGTTTGGCTTATTTCGGTGACGCCGGGGCGTCCATCAGGTCTTCCCGGGGAATGAGAGGCCTTTTGTGGCCATATGTCAACAAAAGAGTGGGGAAATGGAGCCTTCCGGTGGACTCCCGCTGCAAATGCACCCCCCAAATTAAATACATTAATTCCAGGCCTTTTGGGGCCCTATATCCAGACGGTGTGTAGCCCTCCAGTGGACTCCCGCCTCCAATGCACCCCCCAAATTAAAGACATCACCCCCCAAATTAAAGGCATCATTTCCAGTTCTTTTGGGGCCCTATTTTCAGACAGTTTGGCGTATTTCCTTGACGCCGGGGAGTCCTACAGGTGTTCCCGGGGAATGAGAGGCCTTTTGTGGGCCAGAAAGAGTGGGGAACCCTTGGAGCCCCCATTTTCAGACAGTTTGGCTTATTTCGGTGACGCCGGGGCGTCCATCAGGTCTTCCCGGGGAATGAGAGGCCTTTTGTGGCCATATGTCAACAAAAGAGTGGGGAAATGGAGCCCTCCGGTGGACTCCCGCTGCAAATGCACCCCCCAAATTAAATACATTAATTCCAGGCCTTTTGGGGCCCTATATTCAGACGGTGTGGAGCCCTCCAGTGGACTCCCGCCTCCAATGCACCCCCATAATTATAGACATCACCCCCCAAATTAAACACATCATTTCCAGTTCTTTTGGGCCCCTATTTTCAGACGGTTTGGCGTATTTCCTTGACGCCGGGGAGTCCTACAGGTGTTCCCGGGGAATGAGAGGCCTTTTGTGGGCCAGAAAGAGTGGGGAACCCTTGGAGCCCCTATTTTCAGACAGTTTGCCGTATTTCGGTGACGCCGGGGCGTCCATCAGGTCTTCCCGGGGAATGTGAGGCCTTTCGTGGGCCATATTTTCAGACAGATTGGCCTGTTTCAGTGACGCCGAGGCGTCCATCAGGTCTTCCCGGGGAGTGTGAGGCCTTTTGGGGCCCTATTTTCAGACAGAAAAAAAAGAAAAGTAACCCTTACACTACAAATGACAGCGGGGAAACGCCCCCCCAGCAAAGTCACAGGGGAAGTGGGGTAGACAAGTGGAGAGTGTCTGGGGAAAAGTCCACAAAATGATCAAAAATCACACCCAGGTACGAGTGCCACAAGTCCCGCCGCGTCCCACCCGAGTCCGAGGTGCCCCCCACATGCCCAAAACGCACCCAGCAAAGGCGCACTGTGATTGGGAAGAAAAGTTGGAAAAGTGGGCAAAAGTCCGGAAAAATGACCAAAAACCACACCCAGGTTAGAGCCCCACACGTCCTGCAGTCGCACCCGAGTCCTGGGATGCCCAACATGTCCAAAAAAATCAAAAAAAGCCCAAAAAATCAAAAAAATCCCCGGGCCGTATCTTGGACGCCGGCGTACCGCGTTCGGCCCTCGTGCCGTAGTTTGGCGACCGATTGTAAAAATTTGCCGCGACCGGCTAGTTTTTTTCCTTGGAGTAAATAGAGAGTAGATCCAGCAGAAAATATGCACTATAAACAAAGAGAGGGAGTTTGGAGGGGGGCAAAAACGCCCTCTTGGAACTTTTGCAGCAGCACACATCAAACTAGCGGGGAGAAGGCATGCATAGCAAAAGTCCACGAAATGATCCAAAATCACACCCAGGTTCGAGTCCCACAAGTCCCGCCGCGTTCCACCAGGGTTCCGGGGTGCCTACAATGTCCACAACGCACCCAGCAAAGGCGCACTGTGATTGGGAAGAAAAGTTGGGAAAGTGGGCAAAAGTCCCGAATTTGGTCCAAAATCACACCCAGGTTCGAGTCCCACAAGTCCCGCCGCGTTCCACCAGGGTTCCGGGGTGCCTACAATGTCCACAACGCACCCAGCAAAGGCGCACTGTGATTGGGAAGAAAAGTTGGGAAAGTGGGCAAAAGTCCCGAATTTGGTCCAAAATCACACCCAGGTTCGAGTCCCACAAGTCCCGCCGCGTTCCACCAGGGTCTCGGGGTGCCTACAATGTCCACAACTTACCCAGCAAAGGCGCACTGTGATTGGGAAGAAAAGTTGGGAAAGTGGGCAAAAGTCCCGAATTTGGTCCAAAATCACACCCAGGTTCGAGTCCCACAAGTCCCGCCGCGTTCCACCAGTGTCTCGGGGTGCTAACAATGTCCACGACGCACCCAGCAAAGGCGCACTGTGATTGGGAAGAAAAGTTGGGAAAGTGGGCAAAAGTCCCGAATTTGGTCCAAAATCACACCCAGGTTCGAGTCCCACAAGTCCCGCCGCGTTCCACCAGGGTTCCGGGGTGCCTACAATGTCCACAACGCACCCAGCAAAGGCGCACTGTGAGTGGGAAGAAAAGTTGGGAAAGTGGGCAAAAGTCCCGAATTTGGTCCAAAATCACACCCAGGTTCGAGTCCCACAAGTCCCGCCGCGTTCCACCAGGGTTCCGGGGTGCCTGACATGTCCACGACGCACCCAGCAAAGGCGCACTGTGATTGGGAAGAAAAGTTGGGAAAGTGGGCAAAAGTCCCGAATTTGGTCCAAAATCACACCCAGGTTCGAGTCCCACAAGTCCCGCCGCGTTCCACCAGGGTTCCGGGGTGCCTACAATGTCCACGACGCACCCAGCAAAGGCGCACTGTGATTGGGAAGAAAAGTTGGGAAAGTGGGCAAAAGTCCCGAATTTGGTCCAAAATCACACCCAGGTTCGAGTCCCACAAGTCCCGCCGCGTTCCACCAGTGTCTCGGGGTGCCTACAATGTCCACGACGCACCCAGCAAAGGCGCACTGTGATTGGGAAGAAAAGTTGGGAAAGTGGGCAAAAGTCCCGAATTTGGTCCAAAATCACACCCAGGTTCGAGTCCCACAAGTCCCGCCGCGTTCCACCAGTGTCTAGGGGTGCCTACAATGTCCACAACGCACCCAGCAAAGGCGCACTGTGATTGGGAAGAAAAGTTGGGAAAGTGGGCAAAAGTCCCGAATTTTATCCAAAATCACACCCAGGTTCGAGTCCCACAAGTCCCGCCGCGTTCCACCAGGGTTCCGGGGTGCCTACAATGTCCACAACGCACCCAGCAAAGGCGCACTGTGATTGGGAAGAAAAGTTGGGAAAGTGGGCAAAAGTCCCGAATTTGGTCCAAAATCACACCCGGGTTCGAGTCCCACAAGTCCCGCCGCGTTCCACCGGTGTCTCGGGGGTGCCTGGCATGTCCACAACTTACCCAGCAAAGGCGCACTGTGATTGGGAAGAAAAGTTGGGAAAGTGGGCAAAAGTCCCGAATTTGATCCAAAATTATGCCCGGGTTGGAGTACCACGAGTCCGGCCGCGTTCCACCGGTGTCCCGGGGGTGCCTGGCATGTCCACAACTTACCCAGCAAAGGCGCACTGTGATTGGGAAGAAAAGTTGGGAAAGTGGGCAAAAGTCCCGAATTTGATCCAAAATTATGCCCGGGTTGGAGTACCACGAGTCCGGCCGCGTTCCACCGGTGTCCCGGGGGTGCCTGGCATGTCCACAACTTACCCAGCAAAGGCGCACTGTGATTGGGAAGAAAAGTTGGGAAAGTGGGCAAAAGTCCCGAATTTGATCCAAAATTATGCCCGGGTTGGAGTACCACGAGTCCGGCCGCGTTCCACCGGTGTCCCGGGGGTGCCTGCCATGTCCACAACTTACCCAGCAAAGGCGCACTGTGATTGGGAAGAAAAGTTGGGAAAGTGGGCAAAAGTCCCGAATTTGATCCAAAATTATGCCCGGGTTGGAGTACCACGAGTCCGGCCGCGTTCCACCGGTGTCCCGGGGGTGCCTGCCATGTCCACAACTTACCCAGCAAAGGCGCACTGTGATTCAGAAGAAAAGTTGGGAAAGTGGGGAAAAAAAGGACCGGAAAATATCCAAAATTATGCCCGGGTTGGAGTACCACGAGTCCGGCCGCGTTCCACCGGTGTCCCGGGGGTGCCTGGCACGTCCACAACTTACCCAGCAAAGGCGCACTGTCAGTGGGGAAGACCAAACATGTCTCGGATTTTTTCCAAGTACCTTAACGAGAGAGGCTAAAAAGCACCTGTTTTTACCTTCTCTCGTTGTTGTACTTAGAAAAAAAACGAGAAAATAAAAAATCTGGGTTTTTTTCTAAGTACCTTAACGAGAGAGGCTAAAAAAAACCATTTTTTACCTTCTCTCGTTGTTGTACTTAGAAAAAAAACGAGAAAAAAATTTTTCCCCATTCATTTCAATGGGAGTTCATTTTTTTTTTGGGATTTTTTCTAAGTACCTTAACGAGAGAGGCTTAATTTTTCACCTACTTTTTACCTTCTCTCGATTTTTCGTTTTTTACCTGGTCGACCAAAACACCTCCATCTCGTTACTATGTGCACCATGTCTGACAGGCTGAAATCACAGGGAACGCGTCCGAGTCAAAGTGAGCTATTTTCGGACACAAATATGGTGTTTTTCCCCTCTATCCTCTGGTTCTTTTTTCAAACTGATCTTCCAGCATCTGAGCGACAGGGGCTCATGCAGACACCTGTGTCCGCCCGAGGGGCGCCTTCCCGGACACATATATGGTGCTTCCCCCCTCTTTACCCCGGTCCTTTTTCAAACTGATCTTCCAGCATCTGAGCGACAGGGGCTCATGCAGACACCTGTGTCCGCCCGAGGGGCGCCTTCCCGGACACATATATGGTGCTTCCCCCCTCTTTACCCCGGTCCTTTTTCAAACTGATCTTCCAGCATCTGAGCGACAGGGGCTCATGCAGACACCTGTGTCCGCCCGAGGGGCGCCTTCCCGGACACATATATGGTGCTTTCCCCCTCTTTACCCCGGTCCTTTTTCAAACTGCTCTTCCAGCATCTGAGCGACAGGGGCTCATGCAGACACCTGTGTCCGCCTAAGGGGCGCCTTCTCGGACACATTTTCAACTTTTCCCGCATGAATGAAATCCTGGAACTGATTCCACCCAGGTACTTAGGGCTTCCAGGGCTTGAGCGACAGGGGCTCTGTCCGGAGCGTGTGTCCGCCTAGGGGGCGCTGTCCCGGACACATTTTCAACTTTTCCCGCATGGATGAAATCCTGGAACTGATTCCACCCAGGTACTTAGGGCTTCCAGGGCTTGAGCGACAGGGGCTCTGTCCGGAGCGTGTGTCCGCCTAGGGGGCGCTGTCTCGGACACATTTTCAACTTTTCCCGCATGGATGAAATCCTGGAACTGATTCCACCCAGGTACTTGGGGCTTCCAGGGCTTGAGCGACAGGGGCTCTGTCCGGAGCGTGTGTCCGCCTAGGGGGCGCTGTCTCGGACACATTTTCAACTTTTCCCGCATGGATGAAATCCTGGAACTGATTCCACCCAGGTACTTAGGGCTTCCAGGGCTTGAGCGACAGGGGCTCTGTCCGGAGCGTGTGTCCGCCTAGAGGGCGCTGTCTCGGACACATTTTCAACTTTTCCCGCATGAATGAAATCCTGGAACTGATTCCACCCAGGTACTTAGGGCTTCCAGGGCTTGAGCGACAGGGGCTCTGTCCGGAGCGTGTGTCCGCCTAGAGGGCGCTGTCTCGGACACATTTTCAACTTTTCCCGCATGAATGAAATCCTGGAACTGATTCCACCCAGGTACTTAGGGCTTCCAGGGCTTGAGCGACAGGGGCTCTGTCCGGAGTGTGTGTCCGCCTAGGGGGCGCTGTCTCGGACACATTTTCAACTTTTCCCGCATGGATGAAATCCTGGAACTGATTCCACCCAGGTACTTAGGACTTCCAGGGCTTGAGCGACAGGGGCTCTGTCCGGAGCGTGTGTCCGCCTAGGGGGCGCTGTCTCGGACACATTTTCAACTTTTCCCGCATGAATGAAATCCTGGAACTGATTCCACCCAGGTACTTGGTGCTTCCAGGGCTCGAGCGACAGGGGCTCGGTCCGGAGCGCGCGTCCGCCTAGGGGGCGCTGTCTCGGACACATTTTCAACTTTTCCTGTATGAATGAAATCCTGGACCTCCGTCCAGGTACTCGGGGCTTCCCAGGACTTGAGCGACAGGGGCTCGGACCTGGGAAAAGCCCCGGCCCACTTCCCCTTTCCCCTCTAACCCTCTGGTAAACACGACTTGCCACGGAGTGGCCCTCACCGGCCGGCGTCAGCCGGTTACCCAGGTGGGGGATTCCTCCGGCCCTGCAGGTCTGCCTCTATTGCCGCCCGGCAAGCCCGATTTGAAGCGAGATCGAGACGACCCGTCTGCCCTAGTTGTCCTACATCGGACCCGCTCCGGCTCGGCCCCAGCGTCCCTTCGCGCATATGCCATCCGGGCCCACGCCCCGGGTGGTGCCGGAGGGCCTGGGCAGCGACGGCTGCGGTGCTTCCGGAAACACCTTTTTCGAACCCTAGGCGGCGCCATGAGACACTGCGCGCAACCCATGCCACCCCTTCGTAGACCCGGCAGGACAGCGTGCCGAAAACCACTCTCAGCCGAGCATGATGTTGGCCCCGCGGGACTCCTCGGGCTGTGTGCGACGGCTCACGGCCCGTGCAAGCCGCTTGCGCGCTGACTGAAAGGCAAGTGTCACCGAACGTTCGGCTTGGCCGGTAGGCATCCCGGCCGGGAATCACAGAAGCCAGTAAACACGCTAGCGGGTCTACCTGGTTGATCCTGCCAGTAGCATATGCTTGTCTCAAAGATTAAGCCATGCAAGTGCAAGTGCAAACGAGTTTGACAGTGAAACTACGAATGGCTCATTAAATCAGTTATGGTTCCTTTGAACACTCCACCGTTACTTGGATAACTGTGGCAATTCTAGAGCTAATACATGCATACGAGCGCTGACCCTGGACGGGGATGCGCGCATTTATCAGAGCGAAAACCCATACGGGATTCTAAGGATGGTGTTCGGGTGCCTGGACTGGTTCTAATGAGGTAGCTGAAGGGGGATCGGGCCCCTCAAAACAACAATATAAATGGCACCACACGGGGACCGGGCCCCTTAAGCTGTGGTAATCTGAGACCGGCAAGCTCTGGCCACTGGAGGCGTGGTAGTCTTGCCTTAATATTTATATGGACGCCATGAGAAGGTTCCTCATGTGCTGACATAATAATAACACGGACCAGAGCACCTTCGGGACAATACCCCTGTTACGAGCCCAGCGCGTGTGCGGGCGCGGCTGCCGGTGGACCTCGCGTCTCGGGCAGTCCGCGTTACGCGCGCGACGGGTGGCGGGCAGGGTGAGCCCCACCCCTTTGTGAGCGCACCCCGTGCGCAGCGACCCCTGTTACGAGCCCCCGGCCACGGGGGTGGCGGGCAGGTAAGCTGCGCTCGCGCGGCGACCCCTGTTACGAACCCCCGGCCACGGGGGTGGCGGGCAGGTAAGCTGCGGGCGCGCAGTGACCCCTGTTACGAGCCCCCGGCCACGGGGGTGGCGGGCAGGTAAGCTGCGCGTGCGGAGGGCGCGCGGAGTGACCCCTGTTACGAGCCCCCGGCCACGGGGGTGGCGGGCAGGTAAGCTCCGCATAATAATAACACGGACCAGAGCACCTTCGGGACAATACCCCTGTTACGAGCCCAGCGCGTGTGCGGGCGCGGCTGCCGGTGGACCTCGCGTCTCGGGCAGTCCGCGTTACGCGCGCGACGGGTGGCGGGCAGGGTGAGCCCCACCCCTTTGTGAGCGCACCCCGTGCGCAGCGACCCCTGTTACGAGCCCCCGGCCACGGGGGTGGCGGGCAGGTAAGCTGCGCTCGCGCGGCGACCCCTGTTACGAACCCCCGGCCACGGGGGTGGCGGGCAGGTAAGCTGCGGGCGCGCAGTGACCCCTGTTACGAGCCCCCGGCCACGGGGGTGGCGGGCAGGTAAGCTGCGCGTGCGGAGGGCGCGCGGAGTGACCCCTGTTACGAGCCCCCGGCCACGGGGGTGGCGGGCAGGTAAGCTCCGCGCGCCGCGCGCCCACGATCGAACAAGTTGGGTCTGCCTCTAAGAGAAGGAAATCGGGGCCTTGAGGTGTGGGGCTGGCGGGCTTCTGCCCGTTCTCCGCCGCTCCCTTGGCATGGCATGGTAAGGACCGGATGGTGTTGGACACGTGTGCTACTGGGGAAACTGCCGCGGGCTATTCGCTCTCGTTATCCATACCCACTAGATCCATGGTTTAAGCGGTGCTTCATACTAGCGGTTTGGTCGGTCTACCGCCGTGACGCGCCCCCTTTCGGGGGGGTTTGCTGCACGTGTGAGGGGGGTGGCCGAGCCGCCGGTGTTGGGTGCATTACGCCGGCCATGAGGAAGGTGGTTGATGCAGGGGGGAATTGCCTGGGGGGTCAGAGAGAGACACACGGCCGGTGAATGTCCCCACCGGCGCCCGGGAAGGGATTGAGCAACCCGTTTCCCGGGGGTTTTCTCGTAAGTGCCTGAGGGCCGCCCGGAGGGGGGTGAAGCGTCTCGCGCGTGCGGGACGAGACCACACCTTCCGCGTGCCGGCCCTCTGCCGGCGTACCAGGCGGGCAGGAGGCCCGCCACGGGGAGAGACCATGGGGCTCAAGTTGTCGACCTCCACGCGGTGAGCCCTGGAAACTAGTGCAAACTAGGCCAACGACAACACCATGGAGCCGGGGGCCGCGGGGCCCCCGCTCGGGCTTTGGAAGTCAAGTCACCAAAAAAAGAAATTTGACTAAGTGTCTAGGAGCAGGTCCCTTTAAGAAGGCCGACCTGCTATGGTTCTCCACCTGGGTACGGAACGCCAAATTAGTCCCTCTCCTCGCTGGAAGTCCAAAAAAAAGGCGTAAATTTGACTAAGTGTCTAGGAGGATGTCCCTTTAAGAAGGCCGACGTCCCTTGGTTCTCCACCTGGGTACAGAACGCCAAATTAGTCCCTCTCCTAGCTGGAAGTCCAAAAAAAAAGGCGTGAATTTGACTAAGTGTCTAGGAGGATGTCCCTTTAAGAAGGCCGACGTCCCTTGGTTCTCCACCTGGGTACGGAACGCCAAATTAGTCCCTCTCCTAGCTGGAAGTAGTCAAAAAAGGGCGGAAATTTGACTAAGTGTCATTATTTTAGAGTACCAGGCCTCTATAGAAAAGTTTGGTTTTTTGTCTATGTGTCATCATTTTAGAGTACCAGGGCTCTATAGAAAAGTTTGGTTTTTTGTCTATGTGTCATCATTTTAGAGTACCAGGGCTCTATAGAAAAGTTTGATAAATTTGACTAAGTGTCTAGGAGCATTTCCCTTTAAGAAGGCCGACGTGCTATGGTTCTCCACCTGGGTCTGGAACGCCAAATTAGTCCCTCTCCTAGCTGGAAGTCCAAAAAAAAAGGCGTGAATTTGACTAAGTGTCTAGGAGGATGTCCCCTTAAGAAGGCCGACGTCCCTTGGTTCTCCACCTGGGTACAGAACGCCAAATTAGTCCCTCTCCTCGCTGGAAGTCCAAAAAAAAGGCGTGAATTTGACTAAGTGCCTAGGAGGATGTCCCTTTAAGAAGGCCGACGTGCTATGGTTCTCCACCTGGGTCAGGAAAGCATAATTGTCCCTCTCCTCGCTGGAAGTCCAAAAAAAAGGCGTGAATTTGACTAAGTGCCTAGGAGCATTTCCCTTTAAGAAGGCCGACGTGCTATGGTTCTCCACCTGGGTCAGGAAAGCAAAATTGTCCCTCTCCTCGCTGGAAGTCCAAAAAAAAGAGCGTGAATTTGACTAAGTGCCTAGGAGCATTTCCCTTTAAGAAGGCCGACGTGCTATGGTTCTCCACCTGGGTCAGGAAAGCAAAATTGTCCCTCTCCTCGCTGGAAGTCCAAAAAAAAGGCGTGAATTTGACTAAGTGCCTAGGAGCATTTCCCTTTAAGAAGGCCGACGTGCTATGGTTCTCCACCTGGGTCAGGAAAGCAAAATTGTCCCTCTCCTCGCTGGAAGTCCAAAAAAAAGGCGTGAATTTGACTAAGTGCCTAGGAGGATGTCCCTTTAAGAAGGCCGACGTGCTATGGTTCTCCACCTGGGTCAGGAAAGCAAAATTGTCCCTCTCCTCGCTGGAAGTCCAAAAAAAAAAGGTGTAAATTTGACTAAGTGTCTAGGAGCATTTCCCTTTAAGAAGGCCGACCTGCTATGGTTCTCCACCTGGGTCAGGAACGCCAAATTGTCCCTCTCCTCGCTGGAAGTCCAAAAAAAAGGCGTGAATTTGACTAAGTGCCTAGGAGCATTTCCCTTTAAGAAGGCCGACGTGCTATGGTTCTCCACCCGGGTACGGAAAGCAAAATTAGTCCCTCTCCTCGCTGGAAGTCCAAAAAAAAGGCGTAAATTTGACTAAGTGCCTAGGAGGATGTCCCTTTAAGAAGGCTGACCTGCTATGGTTCTCCACCCGGGTGCGGAAAGCAAAATTAGTCCCTCTCCTCGCTGGAAGTCCAAAAAAAAGGCGGAAATTTGACTAAGTGCCTAGGAGGATGTCCCTTTAAGAAGGCTGACCTGCTATGGTTCTCCACCCGGGTACGGAAAGCAAAATTAGTCCCTCTCCTCGCTGGAAGTCCAAAAAAAAGGCGTAAATTTGACTAAGTGCCTAGGAGCATTTCCCTTTAAGAAGGCCGACCTGCTATGGTTCTCCACCCGGGTCCGGAACTCAAAATTAGTCCCTCTCCTAGTTGGAAGTCATCAAAAAAAGGCGGAAATTTGACTAAGTGCCATCATTTTAGAGTACCAGGATTATAGCTGGGGAATTGGAGCCCTCTGGTGGACACTCGCTGCAAATGCACCCTGAATTAAACACATTATTTCCAGTTCTTTTGGTGTTCCCGGGGAATGAGAGGCCTTTTGTGGGCCAGAAAGAGTGGGGGACCCTTGGAGCCCCTATTTTCAGACAGTTTGGCTTATTTCGGTGACGCCGGGGCGTCCATCAGGTCTTCCCGGGGAATGAGAGGCCTTTTGTGGCCATATGTCAACAAAAGAGTGGGGAAATGGAGCCCTCCGGTGGACTCCCGCTGCAAATGCACCCCCCAAATTAAATACATTAATTCCAGGCCTTTTGGGGCCCTATATTCAGACGGTGTGTAGCCCTCCAGTGGACTCCCGCCTCCAATGCACCCCCCAAATTAAAGACATCACCCCCCGAATTAAAGGCATCATTTCCAGTTCTTTTGGGGCCCTATTTTCAGACAGTTTGGCGGATTTCCTTGACGCCGGGGAATGAGAGGCCTTTTGTGGGCCAGAAAGAGTGGGGAACCCTTGGAGCCCCTCTTTTCAGACAGTTTGGCTTATTTCGGTGACGCCGGGGCGTCCATCAGGTCTTCCCGGGGAATGAGAGGCCTTTTGTGGCCATATGTCAACAAAAGAGTGGGGAAATGGAGCCTTCCGGTGGACTCCCGCTGCAAATGCACCCCCCAAATTAAATACATTAATTCCAGGCCTTTTGGGGCCCTATATCCAGACGGTGTGTAGCCCTCCAGTGGACTCCCGCCTCCAATGCACCCCCCAAATTAAAGACATCACCCCCCAAATTAAAGGCATCATTTCCAGTTCTTTTGGGGCCCTATTTTCAGACAGTTTGGCGTATTTCCTTGACGCCGGGGAGTCCTACAGGTGTTCCCGGGGAATGAGAGGCCTTTTGTGGGCCAGAAAGAGTGGGGAACCCTTGGAGCCCCCATTTTCAGACAGTTTGGCTTATTTCGGTGACGCCGGGGCGTCCATCAGGTCTTCCCGGGGAATGAGAGGCCTTTTGTGGCCATATGTCAACAAAAGAGTGGGGAAATGGAGCCCTCCGGTGGACTCCCGCTGCAAATGCACCCCCCAAATTAAATACATTAATTCCAGGCCTTTTGGGGCCCTATATTCAGACGGTGTGGAGCCCTCCAGTGGACTCCCGCCTCCAATGCACCCCCATAATTATAGACATCACCCCCCAAATTAAACACATCATTTCCAGTTCTTTTGGGCCCCTATTTTCAGACGGTTTGGCGTATTTCCTTGACGCCGGGGAGTCCTACAGGTGTTCCCGGGGAATGAGAGGCCTTTTGTGGGCCAGAAAGAGTGGGGAACCCTTGGAGCCCCTATTTTCAGACAGTTTGCCGTATTTCGGTGACGCCGGGGCGTCCATCAGGTCTTCCCGGGGAATGTGAGGCCTTTCGTGGGCCATATTTTCAGACAGATTGGCCTGTTTCAGTGACGCCGAGGCGTCCATCAGGTCTTCCCGGGGAGTGTGAGGCCTTTTGGGGCCCTATTTTCAGACAGAAAAAAAAGAAAAGTAACCCTTACACTACAAATGACAGCGGGGAAACGCCCCCCCAGCAAAGTCACAGGGGAAGTGGGGTAGACAAGTGGAGAGTGTCTGGGGAAAAGTCCACAAAATGATCAAAAATCACACCCAGGTACGAGTGCCACAAGTCCCGCCGCGTCCCACCCGAGTCCGAGGTGCCCCCCACATGCCCAAAACGCACCCAGCAAAGGCGCACTGTGATTGGGAAGAAAAGTTGGAAAAGTGGGCAAAAGTCCGGAAAAATGACCAAAAACCACACCCAGGTTAGAGCCCCACACGTCCTGCAGTCGCACCCGAGTCCTGGGATGCCCAACATGTCCAAAAAAATCAAAAAAAGCCCAAAAAATCAAAAAAATCCCCGGGCCGTATCTTGGACGCCGGCGTACCGCGTTCGGCCCTCGTGCCGTAGTTTGGCGACCGATTGTAAAAATTTGCCGCGACCGGCTAGTTTTTTTCCTTGGAGTAAATAGAGAGTAGATCCAGCAGAAAATATGCACTATAAACAAAGAGAGGGAGTTTGGAGGGGGGCAAAAACGCCCTCTTGGAACTTTTGCAGCAGCACACATCAAACTAGCGGGGAGAAGGCATGCATAGCAAAAGTCCACGAAATGATCCAAAATCACACCCAGGTTAGAGTCCCACAAGTCCCGCCGCGTTCCACCAGTGTCTCGGGGTGCCTACAATGTCCACGACGCACCCAGCAAAGGTGCACTGTGATTGGGAAGAAAAGTTGGGAAGGTGGGCAAAAGTCCCGAATTTGGTCCAAAATCACACCCAGATTAGAGTCCCACAAGTCCCGCCGCGTTCCACCAGTGTCTCGGGGTGCCTACAATGTCCACGACGCACCCAGCAAAGGCGCACTGTGATTGGGAAGAAAAGTTGGGAAAGTGGGCAAAAGTCCCGAATTTGGTCCAAAATCACACCCAGGTTCGAGTCCCACAAGTCCCGCCGCGTTCCACCAGGGTTCCGGGGTGCCTACAATGTCCACAACGCACCCAGCAAAGGCGCACTGTGATTGGGAAGAAAAGTTGGGAAAGTGGGCAAAAGTCCCGAATTTGGTCCAAAATCACACCCAGGTTCGAGTCCCACAAGTCCCGCCGCGTTCCACCAGGGTTCCGGGGTGCCTGACATGTCCACGACGCACCCAGCAAAGGCGCACTGTGATTGGGAAGAAAAGTTGGGAAAGTGGGCAAAAGTCCCGAATTTGGTCCAAAATCACACCCAGGTTCGAGTCCCACAAGTCCCGCCGCGTTCCACCAGGGTTCCGGGGTGCCTACAATGTCCACGACGCACCCAGCAAAGGCGCACTGTGATTGGGAAGAAAAGTTGGGAAAGTGGGCAAAAGTCCCGAATTTGGTCCAAAATCACACCCAGGTTCGAGTCCCACAAGTCCTGCCGCGTTCCACCAGGGTTCCGGGGTGCCTGGCATGTCCACAACGCACCCAGCAAAGGCGCACTGTGATTGGGAAGAAAAGTTGGGAAAGTGGGCAAAAGTCCCGAATTCTGTCCAAAATCACACCCAGGTTCGAGTCCCACAAGTCCCGCCGCGTTCCACCAGGGTTCCGGGGTGCCTACAATGTCCACAACGCACCCAGCAAAGGCGCACTGTGATTGGGAAGAAAAGTTGGGAAAGTGGGCAAAAGTCCCGAATTTGGTCCAAAATCACACCCAGGTTCGAGTCCCACAAGTCCCGCCGCGTTCCACCAGGGTTCCGGGGTGCCTACAATGTCCACGACGCACCCAGCAAAGGCGCACTGTGATTGGGAAGAAAAGTTGGGAAAGTGGGCAAAAGTCCCGAATTTGGTCCAAAATCACACCCAGGTTCGAGTCCCACAAGTCCCGCCGCGTTCCACCAGGGTTCCGGGGTGCCTACAATGTCCACGACGCACCCAGCAAAGGCGCACTGTGATTGGGAAGAAAAGTTGGGAAAGTGGGCAAAAGTCCCGAATTTGGTCCAAAATCACACCCAGGTTCGAGTCCCACAAGTCCCGCCGCGTTCCACCAGGGTTCCGGGGTGCCTACAATGTCCACAACGCACCCAGCAAAGGCGCACTGTGATTGGGAAGAAAAGTTGGGAAAGTGGGCAAAAGTCCCGAATTTGGTCCAAAATCACACCCAGGTTCGAGTCCCACAAGTCCCGCCGCGTTCCACCAGGGTTCCGGGGCGCCTACAATGTCCACAACTTACCCAGCAAAGGCGCACTGTGATTGGGAAGAAAAGTTGGGAAAGTGGGCAAAAGTCCCGAATTTGGTCCAAAATCACACCCAGGTTCGAGTCCCACAAGTCCCGCCGCGTTCCACCAGGGTTCCGGGGTGCCTACAATGTCCACGACGCACCCCGCAAAGGTGCACTGTGATTGGGAAGAAAAGTTGGGAAAGTGGGCAAAAGTCCCGAATTTGGTCCAAAATCACACCCAGGTTCGAGTCCCACAAGTCCCGCCGCGTTCCACCAGGGTTCCGGGGTGCCTACAATGTCCACGACGCACCCAGCAAAAGCGCACTGTGATTGGGAAGAAAAGTTGGGAAAGTGGGCAAAAGTCCCGAATTTGGTCCAAAAGCACACCCAGGTTCGAGTCCCACAAGTCCCGCCGCGTTCCACCAGGGTTCCGGGGTGCCTGACATGTCCACGACGCACCCAGCAAAGGCGCACTGTGATTGGGAAGAAAAGTTGGGAAAGTGGGCAAAAGTCCCGAATTTGGTCCAAAATCACACCCAGGTTCGAGTCCCACAAGTCCCGCCGCGTTCCACCAGGGTTCCGGGGTGCCTACAATGTCCACAACGCACCCAGCAAAGGCGCACTGTGATTGGGAAGAAAAGTTGGGAAAGTGGGCAAAAGTCCCGAATTTGGTCCAAAATCACACCCAGGTTCGAGTCCCGCAAGTCCCGCCGCGTTCCACCAGGGTTCCGGGGTGCCTACAATGTCCACGACGCACCCAGCAAAGGCGCACTGTGATTGGGAAGAAAAGTTGGGAAAGTGGGCAAAAGTCCCGAATTTGGTCCAAAATCACACCCAGGTTCGAGTCCCACAAGTCCCGCCGCGTTCCACCAGGGTTCCGGGGTGCCTACAATGTCCACAACGCACCCAGCAAAGGCGCACTGTGATTGGGAAGAAAAGTTGGGAAAGTGGGCAAAAGTCCCGAATTTGGTCCAAAATCACACCCAGGTTCGAGTCCCACAAGTCCCGCCGCGTTCCACCAGGGTTCCGGGGTGCCTACAATGTCCACAACGCACCCAGCAAAGGCGCACTGTGATTGGGAAGAAAAGTTGGGAAAGTGGGCAAAAGTCCCGAATTTGGTCCAAAATCACACCCAGGTTCGAGTCCCACAAGTCCCGCCGCGTTCCACCAGGGTTCCGGGGCGCCTACAATGTCCACAACGCACCCAGCAAAGGTGCACTGTGATTGGGAAGAAAAGTTGGGAAAGTGGGCAAAAGTCCCGAATTTTATCCAAAATCACACCCAGATTAGAGTCCCACAAGTCCCGCCGCGTTCCACCAGGGTTCCGGGGTGCCTACAATGTCCACAACGCACCCAGCAAAGGCGCACTGTGATTGGGAAGAAAAGTTGGGAAAGTGGGCAAAAGTCCCGAATTTGGTCCAAAATCACACCCGGGTTCGAGTCCCACAAGTCCCGCCGCGTTCCACCGGTGTCTCGGGGGTGCCTGGCATGTCCACAACTTACCCAGCAAAGGCGCACTGTGATTGGGAAGAAAAGTTGGGAAAGTGGGCAAAAGTCCCGAATTTGATCCAAAATTATGCCCGGGTTGGAGTACCACGAGTCCGGCCGCGTTCCACCGGTGTCCCGGGGGTGCCTGGCATGTCCACAACTTACCCAGCAAAGGCGCACTGTGATTGGGAAGAAAAGTTGGGAAAGTGGGCAAAAGTCCCGAATTTGATCCAAAATTATGCCCGGGTTGGAGTACCACGAGTCCGGCCGCGTTCCACCGGTGTCCCGGGGGTGCCTGGCATGTCCACAACTTACCCAGCAAAGGCGCACTGTGATTGGGAAGAAAAGTTGGGAAAGTGGGCAAAAGTCCCGAATTTGATCCAAAATTATGCCCGGGTTGGAGTACCACGAGTCCGGCCGCGTTCCACCGGTGTCCCGGGGGTGCCTGCCATGTCCACAACTTACCCAGCAAAGGCGCACTGTGATTGGGAAGAAAAGTTGGGAAAGTGGGCAAAAGTCCCGAATTTGATCCAAAATTATGCCCGGGTTGGAGTACCACGAGTCCGGCCGCGTTCCACCGGTGTCCCGGGGGTGCCTGCCATGTCCACAACTTACCCAGCAAAGGCGCACTGTGATTCAGAAGAAAAGTTGGGAAAGTGGGGAAAAAAAGGACCGGAAAATATCCAAAATTATGCCCGGGTTGGAGTACCACGAGTCCGGCCGCGTTCCACCGGTGTCCCGGGGGTGCCTGGCACGTCCACAACTTACCCAGCAAAG
>NW_027316584.1:110000-125000 GCF_033978685.3 Nerophis lumbriciformis | reverse complement strand
AACGCCAAATTAGTCCCTCTCCTCGCTGGAAGTCAAAAAAAAAAGGCGTGAATTTGACTAAGTGTCTAGGAGGATGTCCCCTTAAGAAGGCCGACGTGCCTTGGTTCTCTACCTGGGTACGGAACACCAAATTAGTCCCTCTCCTAGCTGGAAGTCCAAAAAAAAGGCGTGAATTTGACTAAGTGTCTAGGAGGATGTCCCTTTAAGAAGGCCGACGTCCCTTGGTTCTCCACCTGGGTACAGAACGCCAAATTAGTCCCTCTCCTAGCTGGAAGTCCAAAAAAAAAGGCGTGAATTTGACTAAGTGTCTAGGAGGATGTCCCTTTAAGAAGGCCGACGTCCCTTGGTTCTCCACCTGGGTCTGGAACGCCAAATTAGTCCCTCTCCTAGCTGGAAGTCCAAAAAAAAAGGCGTGAATTTGACTAAGTGTCTAGGAGGATGTCCCTTTAAGAAGGCCGACGTCCCTTGGTTCTCCACCTGGGTACGGAACGCCAAATTAGTCCCTCTCCTAGCTGGAAGTAGTCAAAAAAAGGCGGAAATTTGACTAAGTGTCATTATTTTAGAGTACCAGGCCTCTATAGAAAAGTTTGGTTTTTTGTCTATGTGTCATCATTTTAGAGTACCAGGCCTCTATAGAAAAGTTTGGTTTTTTGTCTATGTGTCATCATTTTAGAGTACCAGGGCTCTATAGAAAAGTTTGGTAAATTTGACTAAGTGTCTAGGAGCATTTCCCTTTAAGAAGGCCGACGTCCCTTGGTTCTCCACCTGGGTACAGAACGCCAAATTAGTCCCTCTCCTAGCTGGAAGTCCAAAAAAAAAGGCGTGAATTTGACTAAGTGTCTAGGAGGATGTCCCCTTAAGAAGGCCGACGTGCCTTGGTTCTCCACCCGGGTACGGAAAGCAAAATTAGTCCCTCTCCTCGCTGGAAGTCCAAAAAAAAAGGTGTAAATTTGACTAAGTGCCTAGGAGGATGTCCCTTTAAGAAGGCCGACCTGCTATGGTTCTCCACCCGGGTACGGAAAGCAAAATTAGTCCCTCTCCTAGTTGGAAGTCATCAAAAAAAGGCGGAAATTTGACTAAGTGCCATCATTTTAGAGTACCAGGACTATAGCTGGGGAATTGGAGCCCTCTGGTGGACACTCGCTGCAAATGCACCCTGAATTAAACACATTATTTCCAGTTCTTTTGGGGCCCTATAATTAGTCCCTCTCCTCGCTGGAAGTCCAAAAAAAAAAGGTGTAAATTTGACTAAGTGTCTAGGAGGATGTCCCCTTAAGAAGGCCGACGTGCCTTGGTTCTCTACCTGGGTACGGAACGCCAAATTAGTCCCTCTCCTAGCTGGAAGTCCAAAAAAAAAGGCGTGAATTTGACTAAGTGTCTAGGAGCATTTCCCTTTAAGAAGGCCGACGTGCTATGGTTCTCCACCTGGGTCAGGAACGCCAAATTAGTCCCTCTCCTCGCTGGAAGTCCAAAAAAAAGGCGTGAATTTGACTAAGTGCCTAGGAGGATGTCCCTTTAAGAAGGCTGACCTGCTATGGTTCTCCACCCGGGTACGGAAAGCAAAATTAGTCCCTCTCCTCGCTGGAAGTCCAAAAAAAAGGAGTAAATTTGACTAAGTGCCTAGGAGGATGTCCCTTTAAGAAGGCTGACCTGCTATGGTTCTCCACCCGGGTACGGAAAGCAAAATTAGTCCCTCTCCTCGCTGGAAGTCCAAAAAAAAGGCGTAAATTTGACTAAGTGCCTAGGAGGATGTCCCTTTAAGAAGGCCGACGTGCTATGGTTCTCCACCTGGGTCAGGAAAGCAAAATTGTCCCTCTCCTCGCTGGAAGTCCAAAAAAAAGGCGTGAATTTGACTAAGTGCCTAGGAGGATGTCCCTTTAAGAAGGCCGACCTGCTATGGTTCTCCACCCGGGTCAGGAAAGCAAAATTAGTCCCTCTCCTCGCTGGAAGTCCAAAAAAAAGGCGTAAATTTGACTAAGTGCCTAGGAGGATGTCCCTTAAAGAAGGCCGACGTGCTATGGTTCTCCACCTGGGTCTGGAACGCCAAATTAGTCCCTCTCCTCGCTGGAAGTCCAAAAAAAAGGCGGAAATTTGACTAAGTGCCTAGGAGGATGTCCCTTTAAGAAGGCCGACGTGCTATGGTTCTCCACCCGGGTCCGGAACTCAAAATTAGTCCCTCTCCTAGTTGGAAGTCATCAAAAAAAGGCGGAAATTTGACTAAGTGCCATCATTTTAGAGTACCAGGACTATAGTGGGGGAATTGGAGCCCTCTGGTGGACACTCGCTGCAAATGCACCCTGAATTAAAGACATTATTTCCAGTTCTTTTGGGGCCCTATTTTCAGGCGTAAATTTGACTAAGTGTCTAGGGGCATGTCCCTTTAAGAAGGCCGACCTGCTATGGTTCTCCACCTGGGTCTGGAACGCCAAATTAGTCCCTCTCCTCGCTGGAAGTCCAAAAAAAAGGCGTGAATTTGACTAAGTGCCTAGGAGGATGTCCCTTTAAGAAGGCCGACGTGCTATGGTCCTCCACCTGGGTCAGGAACGCAAAATTGTCCCTCTCCTCGCTGGAAGTCCAAAAAAAAGGTGTAAATTTGACTAAGTGCCTAGGAGGATGTCCCTTTAAGAAGGCCGACGTGCTATGGTCCTCCACCTGGGTCAGGAACGCAAAATTGTCCCTCTCCTCGCTGGAAGTCCAAAAAAAAGGTGTAAATTTGACTAAGTGCCTAGGAGGATGTCCCTTTAAGAAGGCCGACGTGCTATGGTCCTCCACCTGGGTCAGGAACGCAAAATTGTCCCTCTCCTCGCTGGAAGTCCAAAAAAAAGGTGTAAATTTGACTAAGTGCCTAGGAGGATGTCCCTTTAAGAAGGCCGACGTGCTATGGTCCTCCACCTGGGTCAGGAACGCAAAATTAGTCCCTCTCCTCGCTGGAAGTCCAAAAAAAAGGCGGAAATTTGACTAAGTGCCATCATTTTAGAGTACCAGGCCTCTATAGAAAAGTTTGGTTTTTTGTCTATGTGTCATCATTTTAGAGTACCAGGGCTCTATAGAAAAGTTTGGTAAATTTGACTAAGTGTCTAGGAGCATTTCCCTTTAAGAAGGCCGACCTGCTATGGTTCTCCACCCGGGTACGGAAAGCAAAATTAGTCCCTCTCCTCGCTGGAAGTCCAAAAAAAAAGGCGTGAATTTGACTAAGTGCCTAGGAGGATGTCCCTTTAAGAAGGCTGACCTGCTATGGTTCTCCACCCGGGTACGGAAAGCAAAATTAGTCCCTCTCCTCGCTGGAAGTCCAAAAAAAAGGCGTAAGTTTGACTAAGTGCCTAGGAGGATGTCCCTTTAAGAAGGCTGACCTGCTATGGTTCTCCACCCGGGTACGGAAAGCAAAATTAGTCCCTCTCCTCGCTGGAAGTCCAAAAAAAAAGGTGTAAATTTGACTAAGTGCCTAGGAGGATGTCCCTTTAAGAAGGCCGACCTGCTATGGTTCTCCACCCGGGTACGGAAAGCAAAATTAGTCCCTCTCCTAGTTGGAAGTCATCAAAAAAAGGCGGAAATTTGACTAAGTGCCATCATTTTAGAGTACCAGGACTATAGCTGGGGAATTGGAGCCCTCTGGTGGACACTCGCTGCAAATGCACCCTGAATTAAACACATTATTTCCAGTTCTTTTGGGGCCCTATAATTAGTCCCTCTCCTCGCTGGAAGTCCAAAAAAAAAAGGTGTAAATTTGACTAAGTGTCTAGGAGGATGTCCCCTTAAGAAGGCCGACGTGCCTTGGTTCTCTACCTGGGTACGGAACGCCAAATTAGTCCCTCTCCTAGCTGGAAGTCCAAAAAAAAAGGCGTGAATTTGACTAAGTGTCTAGGAGCATTTCCCTTTAAGAAGGCCGACGTGCTATGGTTCTCCACCTGGGTCAGGAACGCCAAATTAGTCCCTCTCCTCGCTGGAAGTCCAAAAAAAAGGCGTGAATTTGACTAAGTGCCTAGGAGGATGTCCCTTTAAGAAGGCTGACCTGCTATGGTTCTCCACCCGGGTACGGAAAGCAAAATTAGTCCCTCTCCTCGCTGGAAGTCCAAAAAAAAGGAGTAAATTTGACTAAGTGCCTAGGAGGATGTCCCTTTAAGAAGGCTGACCTGCTATGGTTCTCCACCCGGGTACGGAAAGCAAAATTAGTCCCTCTCCTCGCTGGAAGTCCAAAAAAAAGGCGTAAATTTGACTAAGTGCCTAGGAGGATGTCCCTTTAAGAAGGCCGACGTGCTATGGTTCTCCACCTGGGTCAGGAAAGCAAAATTGTCCCTCTCCTCGCTGGAAGTCCAAAAAAAAGGCGTGAATTTGACTAAGTGCCTAGGAGGATGTCCCTTTAAGAAGGCCGACCTGCTATGGTTCTCCACCCGGGTCAGGAAAGCAAAATTAGTCCCTCTCCTCGCTGGAAGTCCAAAAAAAAGGCGTAAATTTGACTAAGTGCCTAGGAGGATGTCCCTTAAAGAAGGCCGACGTGCTATGGTTCTCCACCTGGGTCTGGAACGCCAAATTAGTCCCTCTCCTCGCTGGAAGTCCAAAAAAAAGGCGGAAATTTGACTAAGTGCCTAGGAGGATGTCCCTTTAAGAAGGCCGACGTGCTATGGTTCTCCACCCGGGTCCGGAACTCAAAATTAGTCCCTCTCCTAGTTGGAAGTCATCAAAAAAAGGCGGAAATTTGACTAAGTGCCATCATTTTAGAGTACCAGGACTATAGTGGGGGAATTGGAGCCCTCTGGTGGACACTCGCTGCAAATGCACCCTGAATTAAAGACATTATTTCCAGTTCTTTTGGGGCCCTATTTTCAGGCGTAAATTTGACTAAGTGTCTAGGGGCATGTCCCTTTAAGAAGGCCGACCTGCTATGGTTCTCCACCTGGGTCTGGAACGCCAAATTAGTCCCTCTCCTCGCTGGAAGTCCAAAAAAAAGGCGTGAATTTGACTAAGTGCCTAGGAGCATTTCCCTTTAAGAAGGCCGACGTGCTATGGTTCTCCACCTGGGTCAGGAAAGCAAAATTGTCCCTCTCCTCGCTGGAAGTCAAAAAAAAAGGCGTGAATTTGACTAAGTGCCTAGGAGCATTTCCCTTTAAGAAGGCCGACGTGCTATGGTTCTCCACCTGGGTCAGGAAAGCAAAATTGTCCCTCTCCTCGCTGGAAGTCCAAAAAAAAGGCGTGAATTTGACTAAGTGCCTAGGAGCATTTCCCTTTAAGAAGGCCGACGTGCTATGGTTCTCCACCTGGGTCAGAAAAGCAAAATTGTCCCTCTCCTAGCTGGAAGTCCAAAAAAAAAGGCGTGAATTTGACTAAGTGTCTAGGAGGATGTCCCCTTAAGAAGGCCGACGTGCCTTGGTTCTCTACCTGGGTACGGAACACCAAATTAGTCCCTCTCCTAGCTGGAAGTCCAAAAAAAAGGCGTGAATTTGACTAAGTGTCTAGGAGCATTTCCCTTTAAGAAGGCCGACGTGCCTTGGTTCTCTACCTGGGTACGGAACACCAAATTAGTCCCTCTCCTAGCTGGAAGTCCAAAAAAAAGGCGTGAATTTGACTAAGTGCCTAGGAGGATGTCCCTTTAAGAAGGCCGACGTGCTATGGTTCTCCACCTGGGTCAGGAAAGCAAAATTAGTCCCTCTCCTCGCTGGAAGTCCAAAAAAAAAAGGTGTAAATTTGACTAAGTGTCTAGGAGCATTTCCCTTTAAGAAGGCCGACCTGCTATGGTTCTCCACCTGGGTCAGGAACGCCAAATTGTCCCTCTCCTCGCTGGAAGTCCAAAAAAAAGGTGTAAATTTGACTAAGTGCCTAGGAGGATGTCCCTTAAAGAAGGCCGACGTGCTATGGTTCTCCACCTGGGTCTGGAACGCCAAATTAGTCCCTCTCCTCGCTGGAAGTCCAAAAAAAAGGCGTGAATTTGACTAAGTGCCTAGGAGCATTTCCCTTTAAGAAGGCCGACGTGCTATGGTTCTCCACCTGGGTCAGGAAAGCAAAATTGTCCCTCTCCTCGCTGGAAGTCCAAAAAAAAGGCGTGAATTTGACTAAGTGCCTAGGAGGATGTCCCTTAAAGAAGGCCGACGTGCTATGGTACACCAAATTAGTCCCTCTCCTAGCTGGAAGTCCAAAAAAAAGGCGTGAATTTGACTAAGTGTCTAGGAGCATTTCCCTTTAAGAAGGCCGACCTGCTATGGTTCTCCACCCGGGTCCGGAACTCAAAATTAGTCCCTCTCCTAGTTGGAAGTCATCAAAAAAAGGCGGAAATTTGACTAAGTGCCATCATTTTAGAGTACCAGGACTATAGCTGGGGAATTGGAGCCCTCTGGTGGACACTCGCTGCAAATGCACCCTGAATTAAAGACATTATTTCCAGTTCTTTTGGGGCCCTATTTTCAGGCGTAAATTTGACTAAGTGTCTAGGGGCATGTCCCTTTAAGAAGGCCGACCTGCTATGGTTCTCCACCTGGGTCTGGAACGCCAAATTAGTCCCTCTCCTCGCTGGAAGTCCAAAAAAAAGGCGTGAATTTGACTAAGTGCCTAGGAGCATTTCCCTTTAAGAAGGCCGACGTGCTATGGTTCTCCACCTGGGTCAGGAAAGCAAAATTGTCCCTCTCCTCGCTGGAAGTCAAAAAAAAAGGCGTGAATTTGACTAAGTGCCTAGGAGCATTTCCCTTTAAGAAGGCCGACGTGCTATGGTTCTCCACCTGGGTCAGGAAAGCAAAATTGTCCCTCTCCTCGCTGGAAGTCCAAAAAAAAGGCGTAAATTTGACTAAGTGCCTAGGAGGATGTCCCTTAAAGAAGGCCGACGTGCTATGGTTCTCCACCTGGGTCTGGAACGCCAAATTAGTCCCTCTCCTCGCTGGAAGTCCAAAAAAAAGGCGGAAATTTGACTAAGTGCCTAGGAGGATGTCCCTTTAAGAAGGCCGACGTGCTATGGTTCTCCACCCGGGTCCGGAACTCAAAATTAGTCCCTCTCCTAGTTGGAAGTCATCAAAAAAAGGCGGAAATTTGACTAAGTGCCATCATTTTAGAGTACCAGGACTATAGCTGGGGAATTGGAGCCCTCTGGTGGACACTCGCTGCAAATGCACCCTGAATTAAACACATTATTTCCAGTTCTTTTGGGGCCCTATTTTCAGACGTTGTGGAGCCCTCCAGTGGACTCCCGCCTCCAATGCACCCCCCAAATTAAAGACATCACCCCCCAAACTAAAGACATTATTTCCAGTTCTTTTGGGGGCCTGTTTTCAGCCGGTTTGGCGTATTTCCTTGACGCCGGGGAGTCCTACAGGTGTTCCCGGGGAATGAGAGGCCTTTTGTGGGCCAGAAAGAGTGGGGAACCCTTGGAGCCCCTATTTTCAGACAGTTTGGCTTATTTCGGTGACGCCGGGGCGTCCATCACGTCTTCCCGGGGAATGAGAGGCCTTTTGTGGCCATATGTCAACAAAAGAGTGGGGAAATGGAGCCCTCCGGTGGACTCCCGCTGCAAATGCACCCCCCAAATTAAATACATTAATTCCAGGCCTTTTGGGGCCCTATATTCAGACGGTGTGGAGCCCTCCAGTGGACTCCCGCCTCCAATGCACCCCCATAATTATAGACATCACCCCCCAAATTAAACACATTATTTCCAGTTCTTTTGGGCCTCTATTTTCAGACGGTTTGGCGTATTTCCTTGACGCCGGGGAGTCCTACAGGTGTTCCCGGGGAATGAGAGGCCTTTTGTGGGCCAGAAAGAGTGGGGAACCCTTGGAGCCCCTATTTTCAGACAGTTTGGCTTATTTCGGTGACGCCGGGGCGTCCATCAGGTCTTCCCGGGGAATGAGAGGCCTTTTGTGGCCATATGTCAACAAAAGAGTGGGGAAATGGAGCCCTCCGGTGGACTCCCGCTGCAAATGCACCCCCCAAATTAAATACATTAATTCCAGGCCTTTTGGGGCCCTATTTTCAGACGTTGTGGAGCCCTCCAGTGGACTCCCGCCTCCAATGCACCCCCATAATTATAGACATCACCCCCCCAAATTAAAGACATTATTTCCAGTTCTTTTGGGGCCCTATTTTCAGCCGGTTTGGCGTATTTCCTTGACGCCGGGGAGTCCTACAGGTGTTCCCGGGGAATGAGAGGCCTTTTGTGGGCCAGAAAGAGTGGGGAACCCTTGGAGCCCCTATTTTCAGACAGTTTGCCGTATTTCGGTGACGCCGGGGCGTCCATCAGGTCTTCCCGGGGAATGTGAGGCCTTTCGTGGGCCATATTTTCAGACAGATTGGCCTGTTTCAGTGACGCCGAGGCGTCCATCAGGTCTTCCCGGGGAGTGTGAGGCCTTTTGGGGCCCTATTTTCAGACAGAAAAAAAAGAAAAGTAACCCTTACACTACAAAGGACAGCGGGGAAACGCCCCCCCCAGCAAAGTCACAGGGGAAGTGGGGTAGACAAGTGGAGAGTGTCTGGGGAAAAGTCCACAAAATGATCAAAAATCACACACAGGTACGAGTGCCACAAGTCCCGCCGCGTCCCACCCGAGTCCGAGGTGCCCCCCACATGCCCAAAACGCACCCAGCAAAGGCGCACTGTGAGTGGGGAAGAAAAGTTGGAAAAGTGGGCAAAAGTCCGGAAAAATGACCAAAAACCACACCCAGGTTAGAGCCCCACACGTCCTGCAGTCGCACCCGAGTCCTGGGATGCCCAACATGTCCAAAAAAATCAAAAAAAGCCCAAAAAATCAAAAAAATCCCCGGGCCGTATCTTGGACGCCGGCGTACCGCGTTCGGCCCTCGTGCCGTAGTTTGGCGACCGATTGTAAAAATTTGCCGCGACCGGCTAGTTTTTTTCCTTGGAGTAAATAGAGAGTAGATCCAGCAGAAAATATGCACTATAAACAAAGAGAGGGGGTTTGGAGGGGGGCAAAAACGCCCTCTTGGAACTTTTGCAGCAGCACACATCAAACTAGCGGGGAGAAGGCATGCATAGCAAAAGGCCACGAAATGATCCAAAATCACACCCAGGTTCGAGTCCCACAAGTCCCGCCGCGTTCCACCAGGGTTCCGGGGTGCCTGACATGTCCACGACGCACCCAGCAAAGGCGCACTGTGATTGGGAAGAAAAGTTGGGAAAGTGGGCAAAAGTCCCGAATTTTATCCAAAATTATACCCAGGTTCGAGTCCCACAAGTCCCGCCGCGTTCCACCAGTGTCTCGGGGTGCCTACAATGTCCACAACGCACCCAGCAAAGGCATCACACCCAGGTTCGAGTCCCACAAGTCCCGCCGCGTTCCACCAGGGTTCCGGGGTGCCTGACATGTCCACGACGCACCCAGCAAAGGCGCACTGTGATTGGGAAGAAAAGTTGGGAAAGTGGGCAAAAGTCCCGAATTTTATCCAAAATTATACCCAGGTTCGAGTCCCACAAGTCCCGCCGCGTTCCACCAGTGTCTCGGGGTGCCTACAATGTCCACAACGCACCCAGCAAAGGCATCACACCCAGGTTCGAGTCCCACAAGTCCCGCCGCGTTCCACCAGGGTTCCGGGGTGCCTGACATGTCCACGACGCACCCAGCAAAGGTGCACTGTGATTGGGAAGAAAAGTTGGGAAAGTGGGCAAAAGTCCCGAATTTGGTCCAAAATCACACCCAGGTTCGAGTCCCACAAGTCCCGCCGCGTTCCACCAGGGTTCCGGGGTGCCTACAATGTCCACAACTTACCCAGCAAAGGCGCACTGTGATTGGGAAGAAAAGTTGGGAAAGTGGGCAAAAGTCCCGAATTTGGTCCAAAATCACACCCAGGTTCGAGTCCCACAAGTCCCGCCGCGTTCCACCAGGGTTCCGGGGTGCCTACAATGTCCACAACGCACCCAGCAAAGGCGCACTGTGATTGGGAAGAAAAGTTGGGAAAGTGGGCAAAAGTCCCGAATTTGGTCCAAAATCACACCCAGGTTCGAGTCCCACAAGTCCCGCCGCGTTCCACCAGGGTTCCGGGGTGCCTACAATGTCCACAACGCACCCAGCAAAGGCGCACTGTGATTGGGAAGAAAAGTTGGGAAAGTGGGCAAAAGTCCCGAATTTGGTCCAAAATCACACCCAGGTTCGAGTCCCACAAGTCCCGCCGCGTTCCACCAGTGTCTCGGGGTGCCTACAATGTCCACAACTCACCCAGCAAAGGCGCACTGTGATTGGGAAGAAAAGTTGGGAAAGTGGGCAAAAGTCCCGAATTTGGTCCAAAATCACACCCAGGTTCGAGTCCCACAAGTCCCGCCGCGTTCCACCAGTGTCTCGGGGTGCCTACAATGTCCACAACGCACCCAGCAAAGGCGCACTGTGATTGGGAAGAAAAGTTGGGAAAGTGGGCAAAAGTCCCGAATTTGGTCCAAAATCACACCCAGGTTCGAGTCCCACAAGTCCCGCCGCGTTCCACCAGGGTTCCGGGGTGCCTACAATGTCCACAACGCACCCAGCAAAGGCGCACTGTGATTGGGAAGAAAAGTTGGGAAAGTGGGCAAAAGTCCCAAATTTGGTCCAAAATCACACCCAGGTTCGAGTCCCACAAGTCCCGCCGCGTTCCACCAGGGTTCCGGGGTGCCTACAATGTCCACAACGCACCCAGCAAAGGCGCACTGTGATTGGGAAGAAAAGTTGGGAAAGTGGGCAAAAGTCCCGAATTTGGTCCAAAATCACACCCAGGTTCGAGTCCCACAAGTCCCGCCGCGTTCCACCAGGGTTCCGGGGTGCCTACAATGTCCACAACGCACCCAGCAAAGGCGCACTGTGATTGGGAAGAAAAGTTGGGAAAGTGGGCAAAAGTCCCAAATTTGGTCCAAAATCACAC
This sequence comes from Nerophis lumbriciformis, assembly GCF_033978685.3. Taxonomy (NCBI): domain Eukaryota; kingdom Metazoa; phylum Chordata; class Actinopteri; order Syngnathiformes; family Syngnathidae; genus Nerophis; species Nerophis lumbriciformis. Next base: position 114,183 of record NW_027316584.1, on the reverse strand, counting down.
CCAGGTTCGAGTCCCACAAGTCCCGCCGCGTTCCACCAGGGTTCCGGGGTGCCTACAATGTCCACAACGCACCCAGCAAAGGCGCACTGTGATTGGGAAGAAAAGTTGGGAAAGTGGGCAAAAGTCCCGAATTTGGTCCAAAATCACACCCAGGTTCGAGTCCCACAAGTCCCGCCGCGTTCCACCAGGGTTCCGGGGTGCCTACAATGTCCACAACGCACCCAGCAAAGGCGCACTGTGATTGGGAAGAAAAGTTGGGAAAGTGGGCAAAAGTCCCAAATTTGGTCCAAAATCACACCCAGGTTCGAGTCCCACAAGTCCCGCCGCGTTCCACCAGGGTTCCGGGGTGCCTACAATGTCCACAACGCACCCAGCAAAGGCGCACTGTGATTGGGAAGAAAAGTTGGGAAAGTGGGCAAAAGTCCCGAATTTGGTCCAAAATCACACCCAGGTTCGAGTCCCACAAGTCCCGCCGCGTTCCACCAGGGTTCCGGGGTGCCTACAATGTCCACAACTTACCCAGCAAAGGCGCACTGTGATTGGGAAGAAAAGTTGGGAAAGTGGGCAAAAGTCCCGAATTTGGTCCAAAATCACACCCAGGTTCGAGTCCCACAAGTCCCGCCGCGTTCCACCAGGGTTCCGGGGTGCCTACAATGTCCACAACTTACCCAGCAAAGGCGCACTGTGATTGGGAAGAAAAGTTGGGAAAGTGGGCAAAAGTCCCGAATTTGGTCCAAAATCACACCCAGGTTCGAGTCCCACAAGTCCCGCCGCGTTCCACCAGGGTTCCGGGGTGCCTACAATGTCCACAACGCACCCAGCAAAGGCGCACTGTGATTGGGAAGAAAAGTTGGGAAAGTGGGCAAAAGTCCCGAATTTGGTCCAAAATCACACCCAGGTTCGAGTCCCACAAGTCCCGCCGCGTTCCACCAGGGTTCCGGGGCGCCTACAATGTCCACAACGCACCCAGCAAAGGCGCACTGTGATTGGGAAGAAAAGTTGGGAAAGTGGGCAAAAGTCCCGAATTTGGTCCAAAATCACACCCAGGTTCGAGTCCCACAAGTCCCGCCGCGTTCCACCAGGGTTCCGGGGTGCCTACAATGTCCACAACGCACCCAGCAAAGGCGCACTGTGATTGGGAAGAAAAGTTGGGAAAGTGGGCAAAAGTCCCGAATTTGGTCCAAAATCACACCCAGGTTCGAGTCCCACAAGTCCCGCCGCGTTCCACCAGTGTCTCGGGGTGCCTACAATGTCCACAACGCACCCAGCAAAGGCGCACTGTGAGTGGGCAAGAAAAGTTGGGAAAGTGGGCAAAAGTCCCGAATTTGGTCCAAAATCACACCCAGGTTCGAGTCCCACAAGTCCCGCCGCGTTCCACCAGGGTTCCGGGGTGCCTACAATGTCCACGACGCACCCAGCAAAGGTGCACTGTGATTGGGAAGAAAAGTTGGGAAAGTGGGCAAAAGTCCCGGATTTGGTCCAAAATCACACCCAGGTTCGAGTCCCACAAGTCCCGCCGCGTTCCACCAGGGTTCCGGGGTGCCTGACATGTCCACGACGCACCCAGCAAAGGTGCACTGTGATTGGGAAGAAAAGTTGGGAAAGTGGGCAAAAGTCCCGAATTTGATCCAAAATCACACCCAGGTTAGAGTCCCACAAGTCCCGCCGCGTTCCACCAGGGTTCCGGGGTGCCTACAATGTCCACGACGCACCCAGCAAAGGTGCACTGTGATTGGGAAGAAAAGTTGGGAAAGTGGGCAAAAGTCCCGAATTTGGTCCAAAATCACACCCAGGTTCGAGTCCCACAAGTCCCGCCGCGTTCCACCAGTGTCTCGGGGTGCCTACAATGTCCACAACGCACCCAGCAAAGGCGCACTGTGATTGGGAAGAAAAGTTGGGAAAGTGGGCAAAAGTCCCGAATTTGGTCCAAAATCACACCCAGGTTCGAGTCCCGCAAGTCCCGCCGCGTTCCACCAGTGTCTCGGGGTGCCTACAATGTCCACAACGCACCCAGCAAAGGCGCACTGTGATTGGGAAGAAAAGTTGGGAAAGTGGGCAAAAGTCCCGAATTTGGTCCAAAATCACACCCAGGTTCGAGTCCCACAAGTCCCGCCGCGTTCCACCAGGGTTCCGGGGTGCCTACAATGTCCACAACGCACCCAGCAAAGGCGCACTGTGATTGGGAAGAAAAGTTGGGAAAGTGGGCAAAAGTCCCGAATTTGGTCCAAAATCACACCCAGGTTCGAGTCCCACAAGTCCCGCCGCGTTCCACCAGTGTCTCGGGGTGCCTACAATGTCCACAACGCACCCAGCAAAGGCGCACTGTGATTGGGAAGAAAAGTTGGGAAAGTGGGCAAAAGTCCCGAATTTGGTCCAAAATCACACCCAGGTTCGAGTCCCACAAGTCCCGCCGCGTTCCACCAGGGTCTCGGGGTGCCTACAATGTCCACAACGCACCCAGCAAAGGCGCACTGTGATTGGGAAGAAAAGTTGGGAAAGTGGGCAAAAGTCCCGAATTTGATCCAAAATTATGCCCGGGTTGGAGTACCACGAGTCCGGCCGCGTTCCACCGGTGTCCCGGGGGTGCCTGGCATGTCCACCACTTACCCAGCAAAGGCGCACTGTGATTGGGAAGAAAAGTTGGGAAAGTGGGCAAAAGTCCCGAATTTGATCCAAAATTATGCCCGGGTTGGAGTACCACGAGTCCGGCCGCGTTCCACCGGTGTCCCGGGGGTGCCTGGCATGTCCACCACTTACCCAGCAAAGGCGCACTGTGATTCAGAAGAAAAGTTGGGAAAGTGTGGAAAAAAAGGACCGGGAAATATCCAAAATTATGCCCGGGTTGGAGTACCACGAGTCCGGCCGCGTTCCACCGGTGTCCCGGGGGTGCCTGCCATGTCCACAACTTACCCAGCAAAGGCGCACTGTGATTCAGAAGAAAAGTTGGGAAAGTGGGGAAAAAAAGGACCGGGAAATATCCAAAATTATGCCCGGGTTGGAGTACCACGAGTCCGGCCGCGTTCCACCGGTGTCCCGGGGGTGCCTGCCATGTCCACAACTTACCCAGCAAAGGCGCACTGTGATTCAGAAGAAAAGTTGGGAAAGTGGGGAAAAAAAGGACCGGAAAATATCCAAAATTATGCCCGGGTTGGAGTACCACGAGTCCGGCCGCGTTCCACCGGTGTCCCGGGGGTGCCTGGCACGTCCACAACTTACCCAGCAAAGGCGCACTGTCAGTGGGGAAGACCAAACATGTCTCGGATTTTTTCCAAGTACCTTAACGAGAGAGGCTAAAAAGCACCTGTTTTTACCTTCTCTCGTTGTTGTACTTAGAAAAAAAACGAGAAAATAAAAAATCTGGGTTTTTTTCTAAGTACCTTAACGAGAGAGGCTAAAAAAAACCATTTTTTACCTTCTCTCGTTGTTGTACTTAGAAAAAAAACGAGAAAAAAATTTTTCCCCATTCATTTCAATGGGAGTTCATTTTTTTTTTGGGATTTTTTCTAAGTACCTTAACGAGAGAGGCTTAATTTTTCACCTACTTTTTACCTTCTCTCGATTTTTCGTTTTTTACCTGGTCGACCAAAACACCTCCATCTCGTTACTATGTGCACCATGTCTGACAGGCTGAAATCACAGGGAACGCGTCCGAGTCAAAGTGAGCTATTTTCGGACACAAATATGGTGTTTTTCCCCTCTATCCTCTGGTTCTTTTTTCAAACTGATCTTCCAGCATCTGAGCGACAGGGGCTCATGCAGACACCTGTGTCCGCCCGAGGGGCGCCTTCCCGGACACATATATGGTGCTTCCCCCCTCTTTACCCCGGTCCTTTTTCAAACTGATCTTCCAGCATCTGAGCGACAGGGGCTCATGCAGACACCTGTGTCCGCCCGAGGGGCGCCTTCCCGGACACATATATGGTGCTTCCCCCCTCTTTACCCCGGTCCTTTTTCAAACTGATCTTCCAGCATCTGAGCGACAGGGGCTCATGCAGACACCTGTGTCCGCCCGAGGGGCGCCTTCCCGGACACATATATGGTGCTTCCCCCCTCTTTACCCCGGTCCTTTTTCAAACTGATCTTCCAGCATCTGAGCGACAGGGGCTCATGCAGACACCTGTGTCCGCCCGAGGGGCGCCTTCCCGGACACATATATGGTGCTTCCCCCCTCTTTACCCCGGTC
>NW_027316584.1:90000-97500 GCF_033978685.3 Nerophis lumbriciformis | reverse complement strand
AAAAAAGGCGGAAATTTGACTAAGTGCCTAGGAGCATTTCCCTTTAAGAAGGCCGACCTGCTATGGTTCTCCACCCGGGTCCGGAACTCAAAATTAGTCCCTCTCCTAGTTGGAAGTCATCAAAAAAAGGCGGAAATTTGACTAAGTGCCATCATTTTAGAGTACCAGGACTATAGCTGGGGAATTGGAGCCCTCTGGTGGACACTCGCTGCAAATGCACCCTGAATTAAACACATTATTTCCAGTTCTTTTGGTGTTCCCGGGGAATGAGAGGCCTTTTGTGGGCCAGAAAGAGTGGGGGACCCTTGGAGCCCCTATTTTCAGACAGTTTGGCTTATTTCGGTGACGCCGGGGCGTCCATCAGGTCTTCCCGGGGAATGAGAGGCCTTTTGTGGCCATATGTCAACAAAAGAGTGGGGAAATGGAGCCCTCCGGTGGACTCCCGCTGCAAATGCACCCCCCAAATTAAAGACATTAATTCCAGGCCTTTTGGGGCCCTATATTCAGACGGTGTGTAGCCCTCCAGTGGACTCCCGCCTCCAATGCACCCCCCAAATTAAAGGCATCACCCCCCAAATTAAAGGCATCATTTCCAGTTCTTTTGGGGCCCTATTTTCAGACAGTTTGGCGGATTTCCTTGACGCCGGGGAGTCCTACAGGTGTTCCCGGGGAATGAGAGGCCTTTTGTGGGCCAGAAAGAGTGGGGAACCCTTGGAGCCCCTATTTTCAGACAGTTTGGCTTATTTCGGTGACGCCGGGGCGTCCATCAGGTCTTCCCGGGGAATGAGAGGCCTTTTGTGGCCATATGTCAACAAAAGAGTGGGGAAATGGAGCCCTCCGGTGGACTCCCGCTGCAAATGCACCCCCCAAATTAAAGACATTAATTCCAGGCCTTTTGGGGCCCTATATTCAGACGGTGTGTAGCCCTCCAGTGGACTCCCGCCTCCAATGCACCCCCCAAATTAAAGGCATCACCCCCCAAATTAAAGGCATCATTTCCAGTTCTTTTGGGGCCCTATTTTCAGACAGTTTGGCGGATTTCCTTGACGCCGGGGAGTCCTACAGGTGTTCCCGGGGAATGAGAGGCCTTTTGTGGGCCAGAAAGAGTGGGGAACCCTTGGAGCCCCTATTTTCAGACAGTTTGGCTTATTTCGGTGACGCCGGGGCGTCCATCAGGTCTTCCCGGGGAATGAGAGGCCTTTTGTGGCCATATGTCAACAAAAGAGTGGGGAAATGGAGCCCTCCGGTGGACTCCCGCTGCAAATGCACCCCCCAAATTAAATACATTAATTCCAGGCCTTTTGGGGCCCTATATTCAGACGGTGTGGAGCCCTCCAGTGGACTCCCGCCTCCAATGCACCCCCATAATTATAGACATCACCCCCCAAATTAAACACATTATTTCCAGTTCTTTTGGGCCCCTATTTTCAGCCGGTTTGGCGTATTTCCTTGACGCCGGGGAGTCCTACAGGTGTTCCCGGGGAATGAGAGGCCTTTTGTGGGCCAGAAAGAGTGGGGAACCCTTGGAGCCCCTATTTTCAGACAGTTTGCCGTATTTCGGTGACGCCGGGGCGTCCGTCAGGTCTTCCCGGGGAATGTGAGGCCTTTCGTGGGCCATATTTTCAGACAGATTGGCCTGTTTCAGTGACGCCGAGGCGTCCATCAGGTCTTCCCGGGGAGTGTGAGGCCTTTTGGGGCCCTATTTTCAGACAGAAAAAAAAGAAAAGTAACCCTTACACTACAAAGGACAGCGGGGAAACGCCCCCCCCAGCAAAGTCACAGGGGAAGTGGGGTAGACAAGTGGAGAGTGTCTGGGGAAAAGTCCACAAAATGATCAAAAATCACACCCAGGTACGAGTGCCACAAGTCCCGCCGCGTTCCACCAGTGTCACGGGGTGCCTGACATGTCCAAAACGCACCCAGCAAAGGCGCACTGTGATTGGGAAGAAAAGTTGGAAAAGTGGGCAAAAGTCCGGAAAAATGACCAAAAACCACACCCAGGTTAGAGCCCCACACGTCCTGCAGTCGCACCCGAGTCCTGGGATGCCCAACATGTCCAAAAAAATCAAAAAAAGCCCAAAAAATCAAAAAAATCCCCGGGCCGTATCTTGGACGCCGGCGTACCGCGTTCGGCCCTCGTGCCGTAGTTTGGCGACCGATTGTAAAAATTTGCCGCGACCGGCTAGTTTTTTTCCTTGGAGTAAATAGAGAGTAGATCCAGCAGAAAATATGCACTATAAACAAAGAGAGGGAGTTTGGAGGGGGGCAAAAACGCCCTCTTGGAACTTAGTCCCGCCGCGTTCCACCAGGGTTCCGGGGTGCCTGACATGTCCACGACGCACCCAGCAAAGGCGCACTGTGATTGGGAAGAAAAGTTGGGAAAGTGGGCAAAAGTCCCAAATTTGATTCAAAATCACACCCAGGTTCGAGTCCCACAAGTCCCGCCGCGTTCCACCAGGGTTCCGGGGTGCCTGACATGTCCACGACGCACCCAGCAAAGGCGCACTGTGATTGGGAAGAAAAGTTGGGAAAGTGGGCAAAAGTCCCGAATTTGGTCCAAAATCACACCCAGGTTCGAGTCCCACAAGTCCCGCCGCGTTCCACCAGGGTTCCGGGGTGCCTACAATGTCCACAACGCACCCAGCAAAGGCGCACTGTGATTGGGAAGAAAAGTTGGGAAAGTGGGCAAAAGTCCCGAATTTGGTCCAAAATCACACCCAGGTTCGAGTCCCACAAGTCCCGCCGCGTTCCACCAGTGTCTCGGGGTGCCTACAATGTCCACAACGCACCCAGCAAAGGCGCACTGTGATTGGGAAGAAAAGTTGGGAAAGTGGGCAAAAGTCCCGAATTTGGTCCAAAATCACACCCAGGTTCGAGTCCCACAAGTCCCGCCGCGTTCCACCAGGGTTCCGGGGTGCCTACAATGTCCACAACGCACCCAGCAAAGGCGCACTGTGATTGGGAAGAAAAGTTGGGAAAGTGGGCAAAAGTCCCGAATTTGGTCCAAAATCACACCCAGGTTCGAGTCCCACAAGTCCCGCCGCGTTCCACCAGTGTCTCGGGGTGCCTACAATGTCCACAACTTACCCAGCAAAGGCGCACTGTGATTGGGAAGAAAAGTTGGGAAAGTGGGCAAAAGTCCCGAATTTGGTCCAAAATCACCCAAAATCACACCCAGGTTCGAGTCCCACAAGTCCCGCCGCGTTCCACCAGGGTTCCGGGGTGCCTACAATGTCCACAACGCACCCAGCAAAGGCGCACTGTGATTGGGAAGAAAAGTTGGGAAAGTGGGCAAAAGTCCCGAATTTGGTCCAAAATCACACCCAGGTTCGAGTCCCACAAGTCCCGCCGCGTTCCACCAGTGTCTCGGGGTGCCTACAATGTCCACAACTCACCCAGCAAAGGCGCACTGTGATTGGGAAGAAAAGTTGGGAAAGTGGGCAAAAGTCCCGAATTTGGTCCAAAATCACACCCAGGTTCGAGTCCCACAAGTCCCGCCGCGTTCCACCAGGGTTCAGGGGCGCCTACAATGTCCACAACTTACCCAGCAAAGGCGCACTGTGATTGGGAAGAAAAGTTGGGAAAGTGGGCAAAAGTCCCGAATGTGGTCCAAAATCACACCCAGGTTCGAGTCCCACAAGTCCCGCCGCGTTCCACCAGGGTTCCGGGGTGCCTACAATGTCCACGACGCACCCAGCAAAGGCGCACTGTGATTGGGAAGAAAAGTTGGGAAAGTGGGCAAAAGTCCCGAATTTGGTCCAAAATCACACCCAGGTTCGAGTCCCACAAGTCCCGCCGCGTTCCACCAGGGTTCCGGGGTGCCTACAATGTCCACAACGCACCCAGCAAAGGCGCACTGTGATTGGGAAGAAAAGTTGGGAAAGTGGGCAAAAGTCCCGAATTTGGTCCAAAATCACACCCAGGTTCGAGTCCCACAAGTCCCGCCGCGTTCCACCGGTGTCCCGGGGGTGCCTGGCATGTCCACAACTTACCCAGCAAAGGCGCACTGTGATTGGGAAGAAAAGTTGGGAAAGTGGGCAAAAGTCCCGAATTTGGTCCAAAATCACACCCAGGTTCGAGTCCCACAAGTCCCGCCGCGTTCCACCAGGGTTCCGGGGTGCCTACAATGTCCACAACGCACCCAGCAAAGGCGCACTGTGATTGGGAAGAAAAGTTGGGAAAGTGGGCAAAAGTCCCGAATTTGGTCCAAAATCACACCCAGGTTCGAGTCCCGCAAGTCCCGCCGCGTTCCACCAGGGTTCCGGGGTGCCTACAATGTCCACAACGCACCCAGCAAAGGCGCACTGTGATTGGGAAGAAAAGTTGGGAAAGTGGGCAAAAGTCCCGAATTTGGTCCAAAATTATGCCCGGGTTGGAGTCCCACAAGTCCCGCCGCGTTCCACCAGGGTTCCGGGGTGCCTACAATGTCCACGACGCACCCAGCAAAGGCGCACTGTGATTGGGAAGAAAAGTTGGGAAAGTGGGCAAAAGTCCCGAATTTGGTCCAAAATCACACCCAGGTTCGAGTCCCACAAGTCCCGCCGCGTTCCACCAGGGTTCCGGGGTGCCTACAATGTCCACAACGCACCCAGCAAAGGCGCACTGTGATTGGGAAGAAAAGTTGGGAAAGTGGGCAAAAGTCCCGAATTTGGTCCAAAATCACACCCAGGTTCGAGTCCCACAAGTCCCGCCGCGTTCCACCAGGGTTCCGGGGCGCCTACAATGTCCACGACGCACCCAGCAAAGGCGCACTGTGATTGGGAAGAAAAGTTGGGAAAGTGGGCAAAAGTCCCGAATTTGGTCCAAAATCACACCCAGGTTCGAGTCCCACAAGTCCCGCCGCGTTCCACCAGGGTTCCGGGGTGCCTACAATGTCCACGACGCACCCAGCAAAGGCGCACTGTGATTGGGAAGAAAAGTTGGGAAAGTGGGCAAAAGTCCCGAATTTGGTCCAAAATCACACCCAGGTTCGAGTCCCACAAGTCCCGCCGCGTTCCACCAGTGTCTCGGGGGTGCCTACAATGTCCACAACTTACCCAGCAAAGGCGCACTGTGATTGGGAAGAAAAGTTGGGAAAGTGGGCAAAAGTCCCGAATTTGATCCAAAATTATGCCCGGGTTGGAGTACCACGAGTCCGGCCGCGTTCCACCGGTGTCCCGGGGGTGCCTGGCATGTCCACAACTTACCCAGCAAAGGCGCACTGTGATTGGGAAGAAAAGTTGGGAAAGTGGGCAAAAGTCCCGAATTTGATCCAAAATTATGCCCGGGTTGGAGTACCACGAGTCCGGCCGCGTTCCACCGGTGTCCCGGGGGTGCCTGCCATGTCCACGACGCACCCAGCAAAGGCGCACTGTGATTGGGAAGAAAAGTTGGGAAAGTGGGCAAAAGTCCCGAATTTGATCCAAAATTATGCCCGGGTTGGAGTACCACGAGTCCGGCCGCGTTCCACCGGTGTCCCGGGGGTGCCTGCCATGTCCACAACTTACCCAGCAAAGGCGCACTGTGATTGGGAAGAAAAGTTGGGAAAGTGGGCAAAAGTCCCGAATTTGATCCAAAATTATGCCCGGGTTGGAGTACCACGAGTCCGGCCGCGTTCCACCGGTGTCCCGGGGGTGCCTGCCATGTCCACAACTTACCCAGCAAAGGCGCACTGTGATTCAGAAGAAAAGTTGGGAAAGTGGGGAAAAAAAGGACCGGAAAATATCCAAAATTATGCCCGGGTTGGAGTACCACGAGTCCGGCCGCGTTCCACCGGTGTCCCGGGGGTGCCTGGCACGTCCACAACTTACCCAGCAAAGGCGCACTGTCAGTGGGGAAGACCAAACATGTCTCGGATTTTTTCCAAGTACCTTAACGAGAGAGGCTAAAAAGCACCTGTTTTTACCTTCTCTCGTTGTTGTACTTAGAAAAAAAACGAGAAAATAAAAAATCTGGGTTTTTTTCTAAGTACCTTAACGAGAGAGGCTAAAAAAAACCATTTTTTACCTTCTCTCGTTGTTGTACTTAGAAAAAAAACGAGAAAAAAATTTTTCCCCATTCATTTCAATGGGAGTTCATTTTTTTTTTGGGATTTTTTCTAAGTACCTTAACGAGAGAGGCTTAATTTTTCACCTACTTTTTACCTTCTCTCGATTTTTCGTTTTTTACCTGGTCGACCAAAACACCTCCATCTCGTTACTATGTGCACCATGTCTGACAGGCTGAAATCACAGGGAACGCGTCCGAGTCAAAGTGAGCTATTTTCGGACACAAATATGGTGTTTTTCCCCTCTATCCTCTGGTTCTTTTTTCAAACTGATCTTCCAGCATCTGAGCGACAGGGGCTCATGCAGACACCTGTGTCCGCCCGAGGGGCGCCTTCCCGGACACATATATGGTGCTTCCCCCCTCTTTACCCCGGTCCTTTTTCAAACTGATCTTCCAGCATCTGAGCGACAGGGGCTCATGCAGACACCTGTGTCCGCCCGAGGGGCGCCTTCCCGGACACATATATGGTGCTTCCCCCCTCTTTACCCCGGTCCTTTTTCAAACTGATCTTCCAGCATCTGAGCGACAGGGGCTCATGCAGACACCTGTGTCCGCCCGAGGGGCGCCTTCCCGGACACATATATGGTGCTTCCCCCCTCTTTACCCCGGTCCTTTTTCAAACTGATCTTCCAGCATCTGAGCGACAGGGGCTCATGCAGACACCTGTGTCCGCCCGAGGGGCGCCTTCCCGGACACATATATGGTGCTTCCCCCCTCTTTACCCCGGTCCTTTTTCAAACTGCTCTTCCAGCATCTGAGCGACAGGGGCTCATGCAGACACCTGTGTCCGCCCGAGGGGCGCCTTCCCGGACACATATATGGTGCTTTCCCCCTCTTTACCCCGGTCCTTTTTCAAACTGCTCTTCCAGCTTCTGAGCGACAGGGGCTCATGCAGACACCTGTGTCCGCCTAAGGGGCGCTATCTCGGACACATTTTCAACTTTTCCCGCATGAATGAAATCCTGGAACTGATTCCACCCAGGTACTTAGGACTTCCAGGGCTTGAGCGACAGGGGCTCTGTCCGGAGCGTGTGTCCGCCTAGGGGGCGCTGTCCCGGACACATTTTCAACTTTTCCCGCATGGATGAAATCCTGGAACTGATTCCACCCAGGTACTTAGGGCTTCCAGGGCTTGAGCGACAGGGGCTCTGTCCGGAGCGTGTGTCCGCCTAGGGGGCGCTGTCTCGGACACATTTTCAACTTTTCCCGCATGGATGAAATCCTGGAACTGATTCCACCCAGGTACTTAGGGCTTCCAGGGCTTGAGCGACAGGGGCTCTGTCCGGAGCGTGTGTCCGCCTAGGTGGCGCTGTCTCGGACACATTTTCAACTTTTCCCGCATGAATGAAATCCTGGAACTGATTCCACCCAGGTACTTAGGGCTTCCAGGGCTTGAGCGACAGGGGCTCTGTCCGGAGCGTGTGTCCGCCTAGGGGGCGCTGTCTCGGACACATTTTCAACTTTTCCCGCATG
>NW_027316584.1:70000-80000 GCF_033978685.3 Nerophis lumbriciformis | reverse complement strand
GGAGGATGTCCCTTTAAGAAGGCCGACGTCCCTTGGTTCTCCACCTGGGTCTGGAACGCCAAATTAGTCCCTCTCCTAGCTGGAAGTCCAAAAAAAAAGGCGTGAATTTGACTAAGTGTCTAGGAGGATGTCCCTTTAAGAAGGCCGACGTCCCTTGGTTCTCCACCTGGGTACGGAACGCCAAATTAGTCCCTCTCCTAGCTGGAAGTAGTCAAAAAAAGGCGGAAATTTGACTAAGTGTCATTATTTTAGAGTACCAGGCCTCTATAGAAAAGTTTGGTTTTTTGTCTATGTGTCATCATTTTAGAGTACCAGGCCTCTATAGAAAAGTTTGGTTTTTTGTCTATGTGTCATCATTTTAGAGTACCAGGGCTCTATAGAAAAGTTTGGTAAATTTGACTAAGTGTCTAGGAGCATTTCCCTTTAAGAAGGCCGACGTCCCTTGGTTCTCCACCTGGGTACAGAACGCCAAATTAGTCCCTCTCCTAGCTGGAAGTCCAAAAAAAAAGGCGTGAATTTGACTAAGTGTCTAGGAGGATGTCCCCTTAAGAAGGCCGACGTGCCTTGGTTCTCCACCCGGGTACGGAAAGCAAAATTAGTCCCTCTCCTCGCTGGAAGTCCAAAAAAAAAGGTGTAAATTTGACTAAGTGCCTAGGAGGATGTCCCTTTAAGAAGGCCGACCTGCTATGGTTCTCCACCCGGGTACGGAAAGCAAAATTAGTCCCTCTCCTAGTTGGAAGTCATCAAAAAAAGGCGGAAATTTGACTAAGTGCCATCATTTTAGAGTACCAGGACTATAGCTGGGGAATTGGAGCCCTCTGGTGGACACTCGCTGCAAATGCACCCTGAATTAAACACATTATTTCCAGTTCTTTTGGGGCCCTATAATTAGTCCCTCTCCTCGCTGGAAGTCCAAAAAAAAAAGGTGTAAATTTGACTAAGTGTCTAGGAGGATGTCCCCTTAAGAAGGCCGACGTGCCTTGGTTCTCTACCTGGGTACGGAACGCCAAATTAGTCCCTCTCCTAGCTGGAAGTCCAAAAAAAAAGGCGTGAATTTGACTAAGTGTCTAGGAGCATTTCCCTTTAAGAAGGCCGACGTGCTATGGTTCTCCACCTGGGTCAGGAACGCCAAATTAGTCCCTCTCCTCGCTGGAAGTCCAAAAAAAAGGCGTGAATTTGACTAAGTGCCTAGGAGGATGTCCCTTTAAGAAGGCTGACCTGCTATGGTTCTCCACCCGGGTACGGAAAGCAAAATTAGTCCCTCTCCTCGCTGGAAGTCCAAAAAAAAGGAGTAAATTTGACTAAGTGCCTAGGAGGATGTCCCTTTAAGAAGGCTGACCTGCTATGGTTCTCCACCCGGGTACGGAAAGCAAAATTAGTCCCTCTCCTCGCTGGAAGTCCAAAAAAAAGGCGTAAATTTGACTAAGTGCCTAGGAGGATGTCCCTTTAAGAAGGCCGACGTGCTATGGTTCTCCACCTGGGTCAGGAAAGCAAAATTGTCCCTCTCCTCGCTGGAAGTCCAAAAAAAAGGCGTGAATTTGACTAAGTGCCTAGGAGGATGTCCCTTTAAGAAGGCCGACCTGCTATGGTTCTCCACCCGGGTCAGGAAAGCAAAATTAGTCCCTCTCCTCGCTGGAAGTCCAAAAAAAAGGCGTAAATTTGACTAAGTGCCTAGGAGGATGTCCCTTAAAGAAGGCCGACGTGCTATGGTTCTCCACCTGGGTCTGGAACGCCAAATTAGTCCCTCTCCTCGCTGGAAGTCCAAAAAAAAGGCGGAAATTTGACTAAGTGCCTAGGAGGATGTCCCTTTAAGAAGGCCGACGTGCTATGGTTCTCCACCCGGGTCCGGAACTCAAAATTAGTCCCTCTCCTAGTTGGAAGTCATCAAAAAAAGGCGGAAATTTGACTAAGTGCCATCATTTTAGAGTACCAGGACTATAGTGGGGGAATTGGAGCCCTCTGGTGGACACTCGCTGCAAATGCACCCTGAATTAAAGACATTATTTCCAGTTCTTTTGGGGCCCTATTTTCAGGCGTAAATTTGACTAAGTGTCTAGGGGCATGTCCCTTTAAGAAGGCCGACCTGCTATGGTTCTCCACCTGGGTCTGGAACGCCAAATTAGTCCCTCTCCTCGCTGGAAGTCCAAAAAAAAGGCGTGAATTTGACTAAGTGCCTAGGAGGATGTCCCTTTAAGAAGGCCGACGTGCTATGGTCCTCCACCTGGGTCAGGAACGCAAAATTGTCCCTCTCCTCGCTGGAAGTCCAAAAAAAAGGTGTAAATTTGACTAAGTGCCTAGGAGGATGTCCCTTTAAGAAGGCCGACGTGCTATGGTCCTCCACCTGGGTCAGGAACGCAAAATTGTCCCTCTCCTCGCTGGAAGTCCAAAAAAAAGGTGTAAATTTGACTAAGTGCCTAGGAGGATGTCCCTTTAAGAAGGCCGACGTGCTATGGTCCTCCACCTGGGTCAGGAACGCAAAATTGTCCCTCTCCTCGCTGGAAGTCCAAAAAAAAGGTGTAAATTTGACTAAGTGCCTAGGAGGATGTCCCTTTAAGAAGGCCGACGTGCTATGGTCCTCCACCTGGGTCAGGAACGCAAAATTAGTCCCTCTCCTCGCTGGAAGTCCAAAAAAAAGGCGGAAATTTGACTAAGTGCCATCATTTTAGAGTACCAGGCCTCTATAGAAAAGTTTGGTTTTTTGTCTATGTGTCATCATTTTAGAGTACCAGGGCTCTATAGAAAAGTTTGGTAAATTTGACTAAGTGTCTAGGAGCATTTCCCTTTAAGAAGGCCGACCTGCTATGGTTCTCCACCCGGGTACGGAAAGCAAAATTAGTCCCTCTCCTCGCTGGAAGTCCAAAAAAAAAGGCGTGAATTTGACTAAGTGCCTAGGAGGATGTCCCTTTAAGAAGGCTGACCTGCTATGGTTCTCCACCCGGGTACGGAAAGCAAAATTAGTCCCTCTCCTCGCTGGAAGTCCAAAAAAAAGGCGTAAGTTTGACTAAGTGCCTAGGAGGATGTCCCTTTAAGAAGGCTGACCTGCTATGGTTCTCCACCCGGGTACGGAAAGCAAAATTAGTCCCTCTCCTCGCTGGAAGTCCAAAAAAAAAGGTGTAAATTTGACTAAGTGCCTAGGAGGATGTCCCTTTAAGAAGGCCGACGTGCTATGGTCCTCCACCTGGGTCAGGAACGCAAAATTGTCCCTCTCCTCGCTGGAAGTCCAAAAAAAAGGTGTAAATTTGACTAAGTGCCTAGGAGGATGTCCCTTTAAGAAGGCCGACGTGCTATGGTCCTCCACCTGGGTCAGGAACGCAAAATTGTCCCTCTCCTCGCTGGAAGTCCAAAAAAAAGGTGTAAATTTGACTAAGTGCCTAGGAGGATGTCCCTTTAAGAAGGCCGACGTGCTATGGTTCTCCACCCGGGTCCGGAACTCAAAATTAGTCCCTCTCCTAGTTGGAAGTCATCAAAAAAAGGCGGAAATTTGACTAAGTGCCATCATTTTAGAGTACCAGGACTATAGCTGGGGAATTGGAGCCCTCTGGTGGACACTCGCTGCAAATGCACCCTGAATTAAACACATTATTTCCAGTTCTTTTGGGGCCCTATTTTCAGACGTTGTGGAGCCCTCCAGTGGACTCCCGCCTCCAATGCACCCCCCAAATTAAAGACATCACCCCCCAAACTAAAGACATTATTTCCAGTTCTTTTGGGGGCCTGTTTTCAGCCGGTTTGGCGTATTTCCTTGACGCCGGGGAGTCCTACAGGTGTTCCCGGGGAATGAGAGGCCTTTTGTGGGCCAGAAAGAGTGGGGAACCCTTGGAGCCCCTATTTTCAGACAGTTTGGCTTATTTCGGTGACGCCGGGGGGGTCCTTCAGGTCTCCCCGGGGAATGAGAGGCCTTTTGGGGCCATACATAGGTCAACAAAAGAGTGGGGAATTGGAGCCCTCCGGTGGACTCCCGCTGCAAATGCACCCCCCAAATTAAATACATTAATTCCAGGCCTTTTGGGGCCCTATATTCAGACGGTGTGGAGCCCTCCAGTGGACTCCCGCCTCCAATGCACCCCCATAATTATAGACATCACCCCCCAAATTAAACACATTATTTCCAGTTCTTTTGGGCCTCTATTTTCAGACGGTTTGGCGTATTTCCTTGACGCCGGGGAGTCCTACAGGTGTTCCCGGGGAATGAGAGGCCTTTTGTGGGCCAGAAAGAGTGGGGAACCCTTGGAGCCCCTATTTTCAGACAGTTTGGCTTATTTCGGTGACGCCGGGGCGTCCATCAGGTCTTCCCGGGGAATGAGAGGCCTTTTGTGGCCATATGTCAACAAAAGAGTGGGGAAATGGAGCCCTCCGGTGGACTCCCGCTGCAAATGCACCCCCCAAATTAAATACATTAATTCCAGGCCTTTTGGGGCCCTATTTTCAGACGTTGTGGAGCCCTCCAGTGGACTCCCGCCTCCAATGCACCCCCATAATTATAGACATCACCCCCCCAAATTAAAGACATTATTTCCAGTTCTTTTGGGGCCCTATTTTCAGCCGGTTTGGCGTATTTCCTTGACGCCGGGGAGTCCTACAGGTGTTCCCGGGGAATGAGAGGCCTTTTGTGGGCCAGAAAGAGTGGGGAACCCTTGGAGCCCCTATTTTCAGACAGTTTGCCGTATTTCGGTGACGCCGGGGCGTCCATCAGGTCTTCCCGGGGAATGTGAGGCCTTTCGTGGGCCATATTTTCAGACAGATTGGCCTGTTTCAGTGACGCCGAGGCGTCCATCAGGTCTTCCCGGGGAGTGTGAGGCCTTTTGGGGCCCTATTTTCAGACAGAAAAAAAAGAAAAGTAACCCTTACACTACAAAGGACAGCGGGGAAACGCCCCCCCCAGCAAAGTCACAGGGGAAGTGGGGTAGACAAGTGGAGAGTGTCTGGGGAAAAGTCCACAAAATGATCAAAAATCACACACAGGTACGAGTGCCACAAGTCCCGCCGCGTCCCACCCGAGTCCGAGGTGCCCCCCACATGCCCAAAACGCACCCAGCAAAGGCGCACTGTGAGTGGGGAAGAAAAGTTGGAAAAGTGGGCAAAAGTCCGGAAAAATGACCAAAAACCACACCCAGGTTAGAGCCCCACACGTCCTGCAGTCGCACCCGAGTCCTGGGATGCCCAACATGTCCAAAAAAATCAAAAAAAGCCCAAAAAATCAAAAAAATCCCCGGGCCGTATCTTGGACGCCGGCGTACCGCGTTCGGCCCTCGTGCCGTAGTTTGGCGACCGATTGTAAAAATTTGCCGCGACCGGCTAGTTTTTTTCCTTGGAGTAAATAGAGAGTAGATCCAGCAGAAAATATGCACTATAAACAAAGAGAGGGGGTTTGGAGGGGGGCAAAAACGCCCTCTTGGAACTTTTGCAGCAGCACACATCAAACTAGCGGGGAGAAGGCATGCATAGCAAAAGGCCACGAAATGATCCAAAATCACACCCAGGTTCGAGTCCCACAAGTCCCGCCGCGTTCCACCAGGGTTCCGGGGTGCCTGACATGTCCACGACGCACCCAGCAAAGGCGCACTGTGATTGGGAAGAAAAGTTGGGAAAGTGGGCAAAAGTCCCGAATTTTATCCAAAATTATACCCAGGTTCGAGTCCCACAAGTCCCGCCGCGTTCCACCAGTGTCTCGGGGTGCCTACAATGTCCACAACGCACCCAGCAAAGGCATCACACCCAGGTTCGAGTCCCACAAGTCCCGCCGCGTTCCACCAGGGTTCCGGGGTGCCTGACATGTCCACGACGCACCCAGCAAAGGCGCACTGTGATTGGGAAGAAAAGTTGGGAAAGTGGGCAAAAGTCCCGAATTTTATCCAAAATTATACCCAGGTTCGAGTCCCACAAGTCCCGCCGCGTTCCACCAGTGTCTCGGGGTGCCTACAATGTCCACAACGCACCCAGCAAAGGCATCACACCCAGGTTCGAGTCCCACAAGTCCCGCCGCGTTCCACCAGGGTTCCGGGGTGCCTGACATGTCCACGACGCACCCAGCAAAGGTGCACTGTGATTGGGAAGAAAAGTTGGGAAAGTGGGCAAAAGTCCCGAATTTGGTCCAAAATCACACCCAGGTTCGAGTCCCACAAGTCCCGCCGCGTTCCACCAGGGTTCCGGGGTGCCTACAATGTCCACAACTTACCCAGCAAAGGCGCACTGTGATTGGGAAGAAAAGTTGGGAAAGTGGGCAAAAGTCCCGAATTTGGTCCAAAATCACACCCAGGTTCGAGTCCCACAAGTCCCGCCGCGTTCCACCAGGGTTCCGGGGTGCCTACAATGTCCACAACGCACCCAGCAAAGGCGCACTGTGATTGGGAAGAAAAGTTGGGAAAGTGGGCAAAAGTCCCGAATTTGGTCCAAAATCACACCCAGGTTCGAGTCCCACAAGTCCCGCCGCGTTCCACCAGGGTCTCGGGGTGCCTACAATGTCCACAACGCACCCAGCAAAGGCGCACTGTGATTGGGAAGAAAAGTTGGGAAAGTGGGCAAAAGTCCCGAATTTGGTCCAAAATCACACCCAGGTTCGAGTCCCACAAGTCCCGCCGCGTTCCACCAGGGTTCAGGGGTGCCTGACATGTCCACGACGCACCCAGCAAAGGCGCACTGTGATTGGGAAGAAAAGTTGGGAAAGTGGGCAAAAGTCCCGAATTTGGTCCAAAATCACACCCAGGTTCGAGTCCCACAAGTCCCGCCGCGTTCCACCAGGGTCTCGGGGTGCCTACAATGTCCACAACGCACCCAGCAAAGGCGCACTGTGATTGGGAAGAAAAGTTGGGAAAGTGGGCAAAAGTCCCGAATTTGGTCCAAAATCACACCCAGGTTCGAGTCCCACAAGTCCCGCCGCGTTCCACCAGGGTTCCGGGGTGCCTACAATGTCCACAACGCACCCAGCAAAGGCGCACTGTGATTGGGAAGAAAAGTTGGGAAAGTGGGCAAAAGTCCCGAATTTGGTCCAAAATCACACCCAGGTTCGAGTCCCACAAGTCCCGCCGCGTTCCACCAGGGTCTCGGGGTGCCTACAATGTCCACAACGCACCCAGCAAAGGCGCACTGTGATTGGGAAGAAAAGTTGGGAAAGTGGGCAAAAGTCCCGAATTTGGTCCAAAATCACACCCAGGTTCGAGTCCCACAAGTCCCGCCGCGTTCCACCAGGGTTCAGGGGTGCCTGACATGTCCACGACGCACCCAGCAAAGGCGCACTGTGATTGGGAAGAAAAGTTGGGAAAGTGGGCAAAAGTCCCGAATTTGGTCCAAAATCACACCCAGGTTCGAGTCCCACAAGTCCCGCCGCGTTCCACCAGGGTCTCGGGGTGCCTACAATGTCCACAACGCACCCAGCAAAGGCGCACTGTGATTGGGAAGAAAAGTTGGGAAAGTGGGCAAAAGTCCCGAATTTGGTCCAAAATCACACCCAGGTTCGAGTCCCACAAGTCCCGCCGCGTTCCACCAGGGTTCCGGGGTGCCTGACATGTCCACGACGCACCCAGCAAAGGCGCACTGTGATTGGGAAGAAAAGTTGGAAAAGTGGGCAAAAGTCCCGAATTTGGTCCAAAATCACACCCAGGTTCGAGTCCCACAAGTCCCGCCGCGTTCCACCAGTGTTCCGGGGTGCCTGACATGTCCAAGACGCACCCAGCAAAGGCGCACTGTGATTGGGAAGAAAAGTTGGGAAAGTGGGCAAAAGTCCCGAATTTGGTCCAAAATCACACCCAGGTTCGAGTCCCACAAGTCCCGCCGCGTTCCACCAGTGTCTCGGGGTGCCTACAATGTCCACAACTTACCCAGCAAAGGCGCACTGTGATTGGGAAGAAAAGTTGGGAAAGTGGGCAAAAGTCCCGAATGTGGTCCAAAATCACACCCAGGTTCGAGTCCCACAAGTCCCGCCGCGTTCCACCAGTGTCTCGGGGTGCCTACAATGTCCACAACGCACCCAGCAAAGGCGCACTGTGACTGGGAAGAAAAGTTGGGAAAGTGGGCAAAAGTCCCGAATTTGGTCCAAAATCACACCCAGGTTCGAGTCCCACAAGTCCCGCCGCGTTCCACCAGGGTTCCGGGGTGCCTACAATGTCCACAACTTACCCAGCAAAGGCGCACTGTGATTGGGAAGAAAAGTTGGGAAAGTGGGCAAAAGTCCCGAATTTGGTCCAAAATCACACCCAGGTTCGAGTCCCACAAGTCCCGCCGCGTTCCACCAGGGTTCCGGGGTGCCTACAATGTCCACAACTTACCCAGCAAAGGCGCACTGTGATTGGGAAGAAAAGTTGGGAAAGTGGGCAAAAGTCCCGAATTTGGTCCAAAATCACACCCAGGTT
The DNA here is from genome assembly GCF_033978685.3 of Nerophis lumbriciformis. Classification (NCBI taxonomy): domain Eukaryota; kingdom Metazoa; phylum Chordata; class Actinopteri; order Syngnathiformes; family Syngnathidae; genus Nerophis; species Nerophis lumbriciformis. The sequence goes on along the minus strand of NW_027316584.1, from coordinate 71,655 downwards.
CGAGTCCCACAAGTCCCGCCGCGTTCCACCAGGGTTCCGGGGTGCCTACAATGTCCACAACGCACCCAGCAAAGGCGCACTGTGATTGGGAAGAAAAGTTGGGAAAGTGGGCAAAAGTCCCGAATTTGGTCCAAAATCACACCCAGGTTCGAGTCCCACAAGTCCCGCCGCGTTCCACCAGGGTTCCGGGGTGCCTACAATGTCCACAACGCACCCAGCAAAGGCGCACTGTGAGTGGGAAGAAAAGTTGGGAAAGTGGGCAAAAGTCCCGAATTTGGTCCAAAATCACACCCAGGTTCGAGTCCCACAAGTCCCGCCGCGTTCCACCAGGGTCTCGGGGTGCCTACAATGTCCACAACGCACCCAGCAAAGGCGCACTGTGATTGGGAAGAAAAGTTGGGAAAGTGGGCAAAAGTCCCGAATTTGGTCCAAAATCACACCCAGGTTCGAGTCCCACAAGTCCCGCCGCGTTCCACCAGGGTTCAGGGGTGCCTGACATGTCCACGACGCACCCAGCAAAGGCGCACTGTGATTGGGAAGAAAAGTTGGGAAAGTGGGCAAAAGTCCCGAATTTGATCCAAAATTATGCCCGGGTTGGAGTACCACGAGTCCGGCCGCGTTCCACCGGTGTCCCGGGGGTGCCTGGCATGTCCACAACTTACCCAGCAAAGGCGCACTGTGATTGGGAAGAAAAGTTGGGAAAGTGGGCAAAAGTCCCGAATTTGATCCAAAATTATGCCCGGGTTGGAGTACCACGAGTCCGGCCGCGTTCCACCGGTGTCCCGGGGGTGCCTGCCATGTCCACAACTTACCCAGCAAAGGCGCACTGTGATTGGGAAGAAAAGTTGGGAAAGTGGGCAAAAGTCCCGAATTTGATCCAAAATTATGCCCGGGTTGGAGTACCACGAGTCCGGCCGCGTTCCACCGGTGTCCCGGGGGTGCCTGCCATGTCCACAACTTACCCAGCAAAGGCGCACTGTGATTCAGAAGAAAAGTTGGGAAAGTGGGGAAAAAAAGGACCGGGAAATATCCAAAATTATGCCCGGGTTGGAGTACCACGAGTCCGGCCGCGTTCCACCGGTGTCCCGGGGGTGCCTGCCATGTCCACAACTTACCCAGCAAAGGCGCACTGTGATTCAGAAGAAAAGTTGGGAAAGTGGGGAAAAAAAGGACCGGAAAATATCCAAAATTATGCCCGGGTTGGAGTACCACGAGTCCGGCCGCGTTCCACCGGTGTCCCGGGGGTGCCTGGCACGTCCACAACTTACCCAGCAAAGGCGCACTGTCAGTGGGGAAGACCAAACATGTCTCGGATTTTTTCCAAGTACCTTAACGAGAGAGGCTAAAAAGCACCTGTTTTTACCTTCTCTCGTTGTTGTACTTAGAAAAAAAACGAGAAAATAAAAAATCTGGGTTTTTTTCTAAGTACCTTAACGAGAGAGGCTAAAAAAAACCATTTTTTACCTTCTCTCGTTGTTGTACTTAGAAAAAAAACGAGAAAAAAATTTTTCCCCATTCATTTCAATGGGAGTTCATTTTTTTTTTGGGATTTTTTCTAAGTACCTTAACGAGAGAGGCTTAATTTTTCACCTACTTTTTACCTTCTCTCGATTTTTCGTTTTTTACCTGGTCGACCAAAACACCTCCATCTCGTT